>NC_057808.1:68234947-68469730 GCF_018294505.1 Triticum aestivum | reverse complement strand
GGCCGAGCGGGCCGCGGCGGAGGGAGGAGGCGGTGGGACACGTGGCACGGCGGCGCCGGTTGTCCGGCGGGCGCTGGACGCGTCCGCCCGCGGAGAGGGGATTTAGGGTTACGGGAGACTGCGATTTCGTTTTCGGGATGCCCACATATAAATAGGTAGAGGGAGCTAGGAGACTCCAAATGAGGTGCGGTTTTCGCCCACACGATCGTGATCGAACGACCTAGAGCATGGAAGAGAGTTTGGTAGGATTTGGGCTGGTTTTGGAGGGGGGGTTTTGCTGGACACTCAAATGGACTTTGCGGATGCCCGGTTAACCGTTGGAGTACCAAACGACCTCCGAATGGAACGAAACTTGACCGGTAGACTCCGGGTGGTATATTAAGACCACTTGACAAGCCTCGGTCCATTCCGAGAAAGTTTGACACATGCACACGAAGGAAAACAAGAGGGGTGCACCGGAGGAGATAGGAGCGCCGGATTGGAAAACGGACAACGGGGAAAATGCTCGGATGCACAAGACGAACACGTATGCGAATGCAATGCACATGATGACATGATATGAAAATGCATGACATGACAAAATACAAAACGAAAGACAAAACCCAACAACGGAGGGAAAACATATCACATAGCCGGAAATGGCAAGAGTCGGAGTTACAATTATGGCAACTTACATGCGGGGTGTTACAGGCGCACCTTCTGCTGCTCGTCGCCGACGCCCGCAAGATGCCAGGCACTCGTGCGGTGCAGGAACGAGAGGGCGAGGACGAGGAGCAAGGCGACGCGAGGGTACTGGCGAGATCGACGCCCGTTTCTAAAAAAACGACAGCAGCCACTGCAGTGTTGTCTGAACTTAACTGAAACTTGACAGTGACCAAGCACTGCAGGTGTTCGACAGTAGGTTTGGTAAAGAGATAAATTTTTCTGGAGCTGTAACTTGGTGAGATGATCACTCAAAGCACCCAGGGGCTGCATGAATTTACTTGGAATTTTTGGAGAAAGTTTTGAATGAATTTCACCAAATTTGGCAAATCTGGTCCAAACTTGCAGCTGATGTAGTTTGAAATTTTTGAACTGGAGACCAGTGGATCTTCATGGTTCCAGGTTGAGGGTTCAAAGGACTAGGAGGGAAAAGAAGTTTGGGGCCAAAAATCAAAACAGAAAGAGGGGTTCCTTTGTAAATCTCCAAGAGCTATAAGAGAAGACAGAAATTTGTTTGAATAGAATTTGAATGAAAAAGATCACATGGGGAGGTTCAACTTGCTGGATTTGATGCAAATCATGATCCAAAGGTGAGGGGAGGGTTAGGAGAGAGGATTTGCACTTATGTCATGGCAAGAAGGAATAGTTGAAAGTGGCAAAGGACTTTCCAAAAGCCATAGTGCAAATTCAAGAAAAGGTTTTCAAAAGTTATTCTCTCAAATGAAAAACATTTTGTCTTGAGCCCAAATGAAAAGCAAGAACCCCCAAGGTCAAAGGCAGATCTTGGGTGAATCCAAATAAAATTTTTGCCATGAAGAAAATATATGAGAGGGAGAGTTCTCTTGAAGAAAAATTTTAAAATCACTCCCCTCAAGTCAAATAAAACCTTTTGAAAAATCCAATAAAAACTTGGGTGTCACGGCTTCTGGACAAGGAAGCGGTAGCTCGCCATGTTGGAGTCGTGGGCGTCCCACTCGCCGGAGCTCTGCTGCCCCACCAGGTTCGAGTAACCGTAGCACAGGATGCGCCGGATGCCGAGTTCCTTGGCAAGCCGAAGGCCGTGCACAAGGGCTTCATATTCAGCGACGTTGTTGGAGGCGGCGAAGTGGATCTGAAGCGCGTACTTGAGCCGGTCGCCCTTGGGGGAGGACAGCACGATGCCGGCCCCTAGGCCGAGTCACATCTTCGAGCCGTCGAAGTGCATGCGCCAGTGCATCGAGTCCGGTGGCGGCGGCAGGTACTGGGTCTCAGTCCAGTCGACGAGGAAGTCGGCCAAAGCCTGGGACTTGATCGTGGTGCGGGGCATCTAGAGGATGGTGTGGCCGGCTAGATCGAGCGCCCACTTGGCGAACCGGCCAGAGGCATCCCGGCACCCGATGATCTCGCCAAGAGGGGCCGTGTTGACCACAGTGATGACATGCTCCTGGAAGTATTGCCTCAGCTTCTTGGCGGTGAAGTACACGCCATAACACATTTTCTGGTAGTGCGGGTAGTTCTGCTTCGAGGCGGAGAGCACCTCGCTCAGGTAGTAGACGGGACGCTGGACGGCTTGGACCTTGTCCTTCTCTGGTTGCTCGACCACCATCACCGTGCTGACCGACTGCGAGGTCGCGGCGATATAGAGCAACAACGGCTCCTTCTCGGCCGGTGCGGCCAGGACTGGTGCGGTGCAGAGCATGCGCTTGAGATTCCGGAAGGCTTCGTCCGCCTGGGCGTTCCACTCGAACGGCATCGTCTTCTTCATCAGCTGATACCGGGGCAAGGCCCTCTCGCCCAGCCGGCTGAGAAACCGGCTGACCGAGGCCAAGCAGACGGTGAACTTCTGGACATCGCGCAGCCGAGCCGGCTTGTGCATGCGCTCGATGGCCTTGATCTTCTCCGGGTTTGCCTCAATGCCGCGCTCCGAGACGAGGAAGCCGAGTAGCTTTCCGGCCGGGACGCCGAAAACGCATTTCTCTAGGTTGAGCTTGACCTTGTATTCACGCAGGTTGGCGAAGGTTTCCTTCAAATCATCAAGGAGCGTGAGGTGCTGCTTGGTCTTCACCACGATGTCGTCCACGAAGACGTGGATGTTGCGGCCGAGTTGTGGCAGCAAGCATTTCTGCATGCAGCGCTGGAAAGTGGCGCCGGCGTTCTTTAAGCCGAACGACACGGTGATGTAGCAATACGCCTCGAAGGGCGTGGTGAAGGACGTCTTCAGGGCGTCGGCCGGGTCCAGCTTGATCTGATGATAGCCAGAGTAAGCATCCAGGAAGGACAGGAGCTCACACCCGGCAGTGGAGTCGATGACTTGGTCGATCCGCGGGAGGGCGAACAGGTCTTTGGGGCAGGCCTTGTTCAGGCTGGTGTAGTCGATGCACATGCGCCAGGTCTTGTTCTTCTTCAGGACGAGGACAGGGTTGGCCAGCCACTCGGGGTGAAACACTTCCATGATGAAGCCGGCCGCCAAGAGCTTGGCGACCTCTTCACCAATGGTCCTTCTCTTCTCTTCAGAAAAACGTCGTAGGGGTTGACGGACAGGCTTGGCGTCCTTGCGGACGTGGAATTTGTGCTCGGCGTACTTCCTCGGGATACCCGGCATGTCCTTGGGGGTCCATGCAAAAATATCCCGATTCTCACGGAGGAAGTCGACGAGCTCGCCTTCCTATTTGCTGTCGAGGCGGGTGCCCACGACAACGTACTTGCTGCAGCTGGGGTCCTCTGGGTTCAGCTTCACCTTCTTGGTCTCCTTGGAGGGCTTGAACGCGGCCTCATCGGCCGGCTCCTCAGTCGGGATCTGCGCGGCCGACACCACTTGGGCCAGGGCGACGATCCGGTCGAGTTGGCGCCGCTCCTCGGCTATGACCAACGACTCGGCTAGCTTGGCGCCGTCTTGGGCGCAGTCCAGGGACTTGCGGTAGTCGCCAGTGACGGTGATGAGGCCATTTGGACCCGGCAGCTTCATCTTCAGGTAGGCGTAGTGGGGGACCACCATGAATTTGGCGAGCGTGGGCCGGCCTAGCAGCACGTGGTACGCGCTGGATAGGTCCACCACCTCGAACCAGATCGGCTCGCGTCGGAAGTGGCTGCTGTCGCCGAACAAGACGTCGAGCCGGATCCGGCCAATCGGGGAGCAGGAGAGGCCGGGAACGATGTCGTGGAAGATCGTCCAGGTCAGCTCCAGGTCCCTGGCCTCGAGGCCGAGCTTGGTCATGGTGTCACGGTAGAGGATGTTGATGATGCTGCCGTCGTCGACGAGAACCCGGGAGAATTTGCACGTGTGTCGGGGCGTGATGATAGTGGGGTCGAGGACGAGGGCGTAACCACCCAGGTTTGGCATGACATCCGGGTGGTCCTCCCGGGTCCAGGTGACCGGGCGCTCCGACCAATGCATGTACTCTGTCTTGGCCGGGATGACAGTGTTCACCTCCTGCCGAAGGAGGCGCTCGCTGCGCTTGTCGTCGCCGAGGCTGGTGAAGACGATGTAGGTCTCGTTCTGGGCCGGGTAGAGGTCGTCGCGCATCACGCTGCCGGCTGGAGGCGGGGGGCGGTGGGATGTCGCCCCTGGTGATGTGTTTGGTGATGGCGCACTATCGGAGCATGTGCGTGGACGGCCTCGCGCCGCTGTGGTGCTTGCAGGGAGCGTCGAGCATCTCGTCGAAGCTCATGGCGGGCTGCCATGCCATTTTGCCGGTGTTCCGGTGTTTGGCGGCCGGGTCGGCTGCTGGCGCCTGCTCGGCGGCCGCGACGAGCCGGTTGTCGTAGCGTTGGGCCGGTTGATCGGCTTTGCGCTTGTTGTTCTGTCGGTTGTGCTGCTGCCGGCTTCCCTCGCCGGCCGGCTTCGGAGGCGGCACCGGCTTTGCCTTGCCGGCTTCATCCAGTGCTACCTGGATCTTCATGGCGGAGTCAGCGTTGGCGTACTTGTCCGTCGTTATCGTGAGCGCGGCCATGGTGGCCGGCTCGGAGCGCAAGAGCTTGTGCTTGAGGAGGGTGCCGTCTCGGCACCCGTTGACGAAGTACTGGATAGCCTGGACTTCGTGGACGCCCTCGCAGCTGTTCCGGAGCTCGGTCCAGCGTGCGAGGTACTCGCGGCCGGTTTCTACCGGGCCCTGCACACACATGGCAAGCTGACTGGGGCGGCCGGGTCGCTTGTAGGTGTTGGTGAAGTTGCGCACGAAGGCTTGCTCGAAGTCGACCCACGCGTTGATGCTGCCAGCCGGCAGACTGTTCAACCAAGTGCGAGCCGACCCCTGGAGCATGAGAGGCGCATAGTGCACGGCGAGGCGGTGGTTACCGCCGGCGATGCCGATGGCGGTGGTGTAGTCGGTGAGCCAGTCCTCCGGCTTCACAGTGTCGTTGTACTTGGGGGTGTCGCGGGGGAGCATAAACCCTTTGGTGAAGGGCTCGCCCCGGATGCGTGGCCCGAAGCACGCTGGTCCAACGGAGCCGGTCTCTTCCAGCTCCTAGGAGAGGGCGAGTTGGTCGAGGCGGTGACGAGCGTCGGTGTCGTTGATGGCGCGCGGGCCCAACCAGTCGGTGACCGCGCCGCGGTGAGCCGGGTCGCCTGCAGTCGGACGTCGGCCGGGTTGGAGCAGGGGGTCGAGGCGGTGCCGGGCCTCTAAGGCCGGCTCGTCCGCCATGTCACATCCTAGCTAGTTCATGCATTAGAGTGTTGCATCATGTCTATTTTTCACAGAAACCTGAAATGGGGATGCCAGAAACCCCCAGCACCCCCCCTGAAACAACTAGGGTTTACTAAAAATACTTTTCAATGAACCTGAAATGCCCTCCATAAATGTTCACCATCTTTGGTTCTGGCTAAAACCTCTGCCAAAAATGGTTTCATATTTTTGGAGGCCATCTTGGATTTTTGCAGAAACCATAAGTATTTGCATTTGGGCATTTTAAATCCTATAAATATTTTCAAATGCCCAAATAATCTTGAAGGTATTTTTAGGCTGTTGAGAATAATTTCAAAGGTGCCTCAGAATATTTTCAGGATTTTTCCAAATGAAATAGTATTTTTACTATTTCAAAACACAGAACAGAAATAAATAAAAAGAGAGAAAACAGAAAGCAGAACGACTTACCTGGCAGCCCACCTGGCGGCCCAGCACTGTGCTGGCCCGCGCCAGTCAGCTGCCTGCTCTCGCCAGAGCAGGCAGAGAGGTGACGCCGGCGAGCGCGAGCTCGCCACGGCGCCACCTGCTTGCCGCCTCGCCCGTGGATGCGCTGGACGAACCCCTCGACGCGCCCCCGAGCCTCTGGACACCCCCATTCTCCCCCATCGCCTCTCCCTCGCCTTCCCCAACCATGGCCGACGCAGCCGCTGCCACCTCGCCGGAGTAGCCGCGCCCACCGTCGACCTCGCGCCGTCCCACCGTGTCCAACAGCTCCGCCGTCGCCCACTCCTTCGAGCAGGCCGAGCCCCGAGCGCTCGCTTGCCCCGAAGCCTCACCTCCGACCTCGCCTTCGCCGCTCACCGTCGGAGATCCCCTCCGCCGTCTCCATTGCAACAGCGCGCCTCCGACCTCGTCGTCCGCTCCGTCGCAACCGCCGTGAGCCTGGCCACCTTCCCATCCTCTCCTTTCTCTCTCTCGAGCTCCGTAGCCACCGCACGTAGCTCACCCGTACGCGCCGCCGCACGAGCTCGTCGCCGACGAAGCTCCGGCCATCTAACGGTCGCACCACCGTGGCCGTTAGCTCCACCGCATCGCAAGGGACCCATAGCACCATCTCACGTCCCTCGCCGTGCTCTCTAGCAACGGATTCAACTACGGCCGTACCCCGGCAGCCGCACGGCTCGTCGCCGGCGTCGATTCCGGCGACCCCGAGCTCCACCACCACCACCAGTCGACGCGGTTTGCCCCCAGCTACATGTAGGTACTCTCCGCCGTCCATTTGGTCGCCGGAGGAGGGATCCCGCACTCCACCGCCGCGTCTGGACGTCGCCGGCGGCTAAACGCCGGCGAGTCAGCGTGGTTTGACAACAGGTTGACCCCCCCAGAGTCACTGACAAGTGGGGCCCGCCTGCTAGTTAATCTGAGTTAAAGTTAAAATTAATCCTAATTAGATAATTACATAACAGTGACACTGACACAGGGGACCCACACGTCAGGTTTGACCTGGACGACCCCGTTGACCGCTGACGTCATCATGACACACTGCTGACGCATTAAGCAATTTAATTACTGGAATTATTCTTATATTGGAAATTCCAGAAATTATCACAAACTTCAAAAAATCATAGAAAATAATCTATAGCTCAGAATGAAAAGATTTATATATGAAAAATGATCAGAAAAATCCATTCTATCCATCTGTACTGGTTTCATGCATGTTTAAGCAAGTTAACCTACTGTTTATTGCAGAACAAGATAAAGCACTAACATGGGCCATTTATGAACTTGGAATTTGAATCTTTGATTCAAAATAGTCCAAACCCATCTGGCCTTAGTTGCATTAGCCCAATACATCCATCTTGCCATGTCTCATGCATGCATCATATTGTTGCACTTGCTTGGTGTTGATTGTGCTTCGGTATGCTCATTGTGGTAGGTTCTGCCTCCGAGGATATTCACGAGTATCCAACTGAAGGGCAGTATCCCACCACCACTCCGTCAGGCAAGCAACCCATTGATCATTTCGATACAAACCCATCTTCTCGCTTCTGCTCTCGTTTACTGCATTAAGACAACGCGATTCAAACTGCTGTGTGTTGCGGTAGTTGAACCCACTTTCCTTTGCATGACCTGTCATTGCCACAGTAACTAGATGAAACCCACTAGCATGTGTAGGAGTTGATTGAGCCATGTTGTGTTCCTACAATGCTATGCTTACTACGCTTAGAGTTGTGTCAGGTCTAGCTCATCAGGGTGATGAACTAGAGTGACAGTGTGTGTGTCGGTAATGAGAGTGAGGTGTTGAATACGATTTGGTAAAGGTATCGATGGGAGGCCGTGTAGGAGTACATGGTGGGTTGTTTCATTGAGACCGTCCCTAAGAACTGAGATCTGTATGCGTGATTTAAGATTCAGCTACTACCATGCATTGAGCCCGAAACCAATGGACCCCCTCGGCTTCTTAATCACCCTTGTCCTCTGTCCAGGAGTTGCACGTAGTTTCTGGTGTTTGTAGTAAGCTGGAGGCCGTGGACAGCGCTGACCAAGGGGTGGGCTGTGATGCGGTAGGCTCGTGGCACGGTGTACCGAGTCGCCCGTTTGGTGTCCGGGAACCCTGCACACATCGTTTGGGGCCGTATGTGGAAACCTCGGCCGGACTCCCTGCGGATGGAACCTAAATAGGCGATAAACCTGGACTAGAGACTCGAGTGTTTAGGTAGGCTATGGCCGACACCCACGTTGGGCTTCCGCTTGAAGGTTGCCGAGTACACGTCATGTAGCGACGATAAGTGGTGAGAGCGTGTGTGATGAAGTACACCCCTGCAGGGTATAAAACTATTCGAATAGCCGCGTCCGCGGTAAAGGACTACTTGGTCGCTTATGCAGTTCATAGACAAGTAAATGGATACTACTAAAAGCCTCAAGATAAGTGTGAGTACCGCGGATGGCCCTCTCGTGGGATGACGAGGGAGGATCCACGGTGGGGTATTGAGATGGTGATTAGTGGACTCGTGTGCGAAAACTATTTCACAAGTGGTGTATCGTAGGATAGCTTAGCCAAGAGTCAAAGCTGGCTTGCTGCAATAACCCCACTACCTTCTTGAGAATGAACATGTATAGTAGGATCTGTTGTAAGACTTGCTGAGTACCTTTGTACTCATGTTGCTTCAATTACTATTTTCAGACGACAACACCGCCCCTTCTGATGGGTTCTACGCAGAACTCGACGACGACGAGTGACTTGCCACCCAGGTGGTGATCTAGGCTTGTGAAGGGCCTACGTAGATAGACAGGCTTCGTCAAGCCTTCTTTCTTTCTAGCGTCTGTACCCAGACAGTTTGCTTCCGCATGTGCTTGTATGATTGTATGACTTGAGTGTCGGGTCATGTGACCCCTATCTGTATGAACAAGTTATGTAAGGCTCTCCGGAGCCCTTTAAATAAAGTACTTGAGTTGTAGAGTTTTGTTGTGATGCCATGTTGTATTTGCACATATCGAGCATATTGTGTGTATGATTGAAATGCTTGGTATGTGTGGGATCCGACAATCTAGTTGTTTATCCTTGGCAGCCTCTCTTATGGGGAAATGTAGTCTAGTGCCTCCTTGAGCCATAGTAGTCCTCTACAGCCTGGTTCACCGGAGTCCTGCTAGCCCAGCACTACTGCTCTGGACACCTGACTGGCCGGCATGTGATTCATATCGTTCCTGTGTCTGTCCCTTCGGGGAAATGTCACGTGGTGACATCCGGAGTCCTGCCTAGCCTGCTACAGCCCGGGTTCCCGGAGTCCTGTTAGCCCAGTGCTACAGCCCGGATTCACACGCTGCTGACCGACACGTTCGATGTTGATTCATGTATGCCTGTCCCCATACGTTAGTGCCGCTTGGGGTTCACGACTAACCATGTCGGCCCGGGTTCTCTGTCATATGGATGCTAGCGACATTGTCATATACGTGAGCCAAAAGGCGCAAACGGTCCCGGGCCATGGTAAGGCGACACCCGTGGGAGTACCGTGCGTGAGGCCGAATGTGATATGAGGTGTTACAGGCTAGATTGGTGTGACTTGGAATCGGGGTCCTGACAGCGTTGGCATCAGAGCCGGACTGCCTATAGGTGCGATAAGCCAAACTGGTCGATGTCGAGTCTAGAAATGTTTTAGTTATATGTAGGGGAATTGATTGTGGGAGGGAACGTAAGGTGCTTTTACTCCTTTACCCCATGCCCTCTGATCTGAGTCATTCTCTTCTCATTCTACGTGGGTTAAGGACTAGGCTCTCTCCTCTCTATCAGGTTCACGTGTTACTAATCCGTAGTAACTTATAGGATTGTTGGTTCCATGCTTCGGTTCAGTCTCTACTACCCTGGTATGTTGTCGGTTGAACCAGAACCTTGACATGATGTTGTTGAGTGGTATTGCAAACTGTTGCGAATGTCTCAAATCCTTTTTCGAGCATTTAC
Source organism: Triticum aestivum (assembly GCF_018294505.1). NCBI lineage: Eukaryota > Viridiplantae > Streptophyta > Magnoliopsida > Poales > Poaceae > Triticum > Triticum aestivum. The sequence goes on along the minus strand of NC_057808.1, from coordinate 68,459,971 downwards.
AGCCGTTATGCTGTCCGAGTTCTCCTAGAAATACTAATGCCTTGCATTATTTCGTGCTTTCAGATGGCCACCCGTTCCCAGAATCAAGTGGTTCGTCTGACCCGGTGCATCGGCGTACCTGGTCACACGGCCATGCTGGTCCGAGTGATGGTTGAGACAGGCTATCGTTGGTATCCCGAGTATACCGTCGAGGAGCAGTTCCGAGACTTTAATCAAAGTCAATATCTTTGCACAGTCAGGATCTACCCATCCTATCCTGGAGCCACTGAACCCCTCCATTGCTCCTATGGACTTGGGGTTACCGTCGAGATGTCCATGCAGGACGCAGCTTACTCAATGGTGACTATCATGCGAGCCAGAACTGCCTTGCTTCAGAACACCGACTTCCGCTATATGCCAGCAGCACTCCCTGGGGCACAGGGGTATTATCAGGCTACTTACTGTGATTCTACCCATGAGGACTCACTACTCCGCACCACCACCGAGATGCTTGAGGACAAGGACTGTGAGAATCGTGCCTTGCGAATGGAGCTCTTTAATGCTCGTGCTGATCACTGGGCCACTCTGACACGGTTTGCACCTGCCGTGCAGGCTGGGTACATGGACATGAGGGACTTGTACCCCGTGCGATCTAGTCTGCCAGAATGTATGGAATGGCATGATGTAGGAGGTATCACCCCTCCTCGTGGACCCCGTCTGCCACCGTTTGTTGGACCAAGGCCACACCTGAGTCCTTATGGACCGCAAGCTCCACAGGACCGACTGTTTCCAGATGATCATGTTCAGCTCCCACGACATGGTGGTGACTTCTATGAAGATTACTACGGAGACGTCTGAGTTGGTAGTAGTTCCACTAGTATTGTAACAGTTGTAATCTCCACAGTCCTGCGTGTCTTGTGGGATACGACTTGGTGTGTATCACGTTCCGAAGGTGTAGAAAAATAATGTATAGGAGCCTGGAATGCCTCTGATGAGATGTATCGTCTTTCATCGTAGTTGTACCTTAGCCTGGGCTTGTACTAAGCTATGTATGGCGTGTATGACCGTTGGTATATGTATGTTGCTATGTTACCATGTCATACTGATGATCATCTCTGCATTCCGTGTTATCCATTACATTCCGCATTTCCCTATCAAGATTTAGCCATCCTCGTCTAAACCGTTGCTTTGTTTCTCCTAGGATGGTTAACACCCGCAACAACCCTGCTGTCCAGGCGCAGGGTGAAGCCAATGCAGCCGGGGGGAGAACCTGCCCCAACCGCCTTCACTGGCTGAAGTTATGCTGGAGGCAGAAAGAAACAAGCGTGAGACTAACCGCTTGCTAGAGCGAATTGAGCAGAATACTGCACGTCACCAGAGGAACGACCTGGTGTCCATCAATGACTTTATCAAGTTGTACCCACCGAAGTTTAATCATTCCGTCGAGCCCCTTGATGCGGATGATTGGCTTCACAGCATCACCCATAAGCTACGTTCTGCCAACGTAGCCGAAGCTGATAAGGTTACCTACGCTGCCTATCACCTCGAAGGCCCTGCTAGCCTTTGGTAGGAAAACTTTGAGGCTATGCACCCAGCTGGCCAAATCACTACTTGGGCTGAATTCAGTGAGGCTTTCCGTGAGCATCACATTCCGGAGGGTCTCATAGATCGTAAGCGGGAGGAATTCTGCAACTTCACCCAAGGCAGACTGACCGTGGATGCATACAGCCGTGAGTTTGGAAATCTAGCGCGCTATGCTCCTGAAGAGGTATCCACCGACGCCAAGAAGCAGGCAAGGTTCCGCAAGGGACTTAGCCCCGAGCTTCGCCGTGATCTTCGTCTGCACGAGTGCACCTCCTTCCAGAAGTTGGTCAATAAGGCCATCAGTGCCGAGACAGGACAGACTGACTATGACACTACACGCAAGCACTCTCGCGATTTTGGTTCCTCATCTGGCTCCGGATCCCAGAAGCGCCGGGTCTGGATTCCAAACACTGCTCTGCCACCCAGGTTCACTCCGAGGCCATCCTTCGAGGCGCCTCACCCCAACCAGCTGCATGCACCGCCCAAGGTCTATGGTGGCCCCGCTGCTAATGATGCTCCACGCCCCAATATTGTGACATGCTTCAAGTGTGGAGAAACGGGTCACTATTTGCGCGAGTGCCCCCGAAACAACCTCAATCAACCTGGACAGTCCGTTGGCCATGGTAAGCCAGCAGGAAAGACTTACTACGCCAAGCCAGCCACCACTGCACGTGGCCATGTCAACTATGTTTCAGCTGAAGAAACCCATGAGGATCCCAACGTCGTCCTTGGTACGCTCCTTGTTAATTGCCATCCGGCAACTGTTCTTTTCGATACTGGAGCATCTCATTCATTTATCTCTGAGAGCTATGCTCGATTACACAACACCACATTTTGTGACTTGCCCACCTCCATGGTAATTCAAACTCCTGGTTCTAAGTGGCAAACCTCTAGGATAAGCCATGGAAATGAAATTCTTGTCGACAAATTGGTCTTCCTTGCATCACTAATAGCTCTCAAGCCCTCGGACATAAACATCATCTTGGGTATGGACTGGATGTCAGCTCATTATGCTAAGATTGATTGCTCTACTAGAACTGTTCAACTCACCCATCCGTCGGGCAAGACAGTCAATGTTTTGACCCGAGTGTCTAAGCGTCAGCTCTATTCATTAAATGCCAACCCTCTTCCAGACCTCGAAGATGTGCCGGTAGTCCGTGACTTCCCGGATGTCTTCCCTGAAGAACTGCCAGGTATTCCACCTGACAGGGATGTTGAGTTCGTGATAGACCTTGTTCCAGGAACCGTCCCAATCTCTAGAAGACCCTATAAGATGGCACCCCTAGAGCTAGCCGAGCTTAAGAAACAACTCAATGAGTCCTTGAAAAAGGGTTTCATCCGTCCTAGTTCCTCTCCGTGGGCTTGCCCCGTCCTCTTCGTCAAGAAGAAGGATGGTACGGATCGGATGGTTGTAGATTACCGACCTGTCAACCTAGTCACCATCAAGAACAAGTATCCGCTCCCCAGGATCAACGACCTGTATGATCAGCTCGCTGGATCCTCAGTCTTCTCTAAAATGGATTTGAGGTTGGGCTACCATCAAATCAAAATCAAGAACGGGGACATTCCTAAAACGGCCTTTGTTACTCGATATGGCCAGTACGAGTATACTGTCATGTGCTTCGGTTTAACCAATGCTCCAGCCACCTTCTCTCGGTTAATGAACTCAATCTTCATGGAGTATTTGGATAAATTCGTCGTAGTATACCTCGATGATATACTCATCTACTCCAAGAACGAGGCAGAACATGCCGAGCATTTAAGGCTAGTACTGACGAAACTTCGAGAGCATCGCCTTTATGCTAAATTCTCTAAGTGTGAATTCTGGTTGCCAGAAGTGACCTATCTAGGCCATGTAATCTCTGGTAAAGGTATTGCTGTCAATCCCGAGCAAGTTCAAGCCATCCTTGACTGGACTCCACCTGAATCGGTCAAGCAAGTTCGGAGTTTCCTTGGCTTAGCGAGCTACTGTCGCCGCTTCGTCGAGAATTTCTCCAAGGTTGCTAAACCTCTAACCGAACTCCTCAAGAAAGATACAAAGTTCGAGTGGACCCCATAGTGCGAGTTTAGCTTTCAGGAACTGAAAAGACGCCTGACATCTGCCCCCGTACTCATACCACCAGATTTTTCTAAGGACTTTGTTATCTATTGCGACGCCTCGCGACAAGGACTAGGTTGCATACTCATGCAAGATCGTCATGTGATTGCCTACGCTTCCCGACAGTTGCGTCCACATGAGGATAATTATCCCACACATGATCTAGAGCTTGCAGCCGTAGTCCATGCACTCAAAACATGGCGACATTACCTTCTCGGTAATCGTTGCGAGATTTTCACCGACCACCAGAGTCTGAAATACATTTTCACCCAACCGGATTTGAATCTTAGGCAAAGACGTTGGGTCGAGTTGATCACAGATTACGACTTAGGAATAACTTACACCCCGGGCAAAGCCAACGTCATGGCTGATGCGCTAAGCCGTAAATCCTATTGTAACAACTTGATGTTACAACAAAGTCAACCACTTCTCCACGAGGAATTCTGTAAGCTTAACCTTCACATTGTTCCTCGAGGATTTCTATCCACCCTGGTGGCGAAACCTACCCTCACGGATCAGATCATCAAAGCTCAGAAGGTAGATCCGGGAATCTCCCATATTAAGAGAAACATCAAGAAAGGAGTTGTGGATTGTTTCTCCGTTGATGACCAAGGTGTTGTGTTCTTTGGAGACCGCCTAGTGGTTCCCAAGGTACGCAACCTGAGGCGATTGATCCTTAAGGAAGCTCATGAAACTCCTCTCACCATTCATCCCGGTAGTACTAAAATGTATCAAGACCTACGCCAGAGGTTTTGGTGGACTAGGATGAAGAGAGAAATTGCTCAATACATTGCTAATTGCGACGTCTGCCGTCGTGTTAAAGCAGAGCATCAACGGCCTGCTGGCACCCTTCAGCCTCTGGCTATTCCTGAATGGAAATGGGATAAAACCGGTATGGATTTCATTACCGGGTTTCCCAGGACCAAGAGAGGGAATAATGCTATCTTCGTTGTTGTCGATCGTCTTTCCAAAGTAGCCCACTTCCTACCTGTTCGTGAGAGTATAACCGCTAGCCAGCTAGCAGACTTGTACATCTCCCGAATAGTGTCTCTTCATGGTGTTCCATTGGAAATTAATTCAGACCGTGGAAGTCTCTTCACCTCTCGATTTTGGGAAAGTTTCCAAAATGCTATGGGAACTCGTCTCTCTTTTAGCACCGCCTTTCACCCTCAATCAAGTGGTCAGGTAGAACGAGTTAATCAAATTCTAGAAGATATGCTCCGAGCTTCTGTCATCTCGTTTGGCATGGATTGGGAGAAATGCCTTCCATTCGCCGAGTTCGCTTATAACAACAGTTATCAAGCTAGCTTGGGCAAAGCCCCTTTCGAGGTTCTCTATGGACGAAAATGTCGAACGCCTCTTAACTGGTCAGAAACCGGGGAAAGACAACTCTTTGGCCCGGATATGATTCAGGAAGCAGAAGAGCAGGTTCGCATTCGTGAGAAATTGAAAACAGCCCAATCTCGCCAAAAGAGCCATTATGATCGCAAACATAAGGCTATGACTTTTGAGGTTGACGAGAAGGCTTACCTTCGGGTGACTCCTTTAAAGGGAACCCATCGATTCGGTATCAAAGGCAAATTGGCTCCTCGTTACATTGGACCCTTTTGCATTCTTGCCAAGCGAGGAGAAGTTGCCTACCAATTGGAACTACCTCCGCATCTTTCCAAGGTTCATGACGTCTTCCACGTTTCCCAACTCAGGCGTTGCTTCTCGGATCCTATCCGTGGAGTGGACCACGAAACGCTTGATCTCCAAGATAATCTCACATATCGGGAATATCCCGTTCGCATCCTTGATCAAGCCGAGCGTACCACTCGACGCCAAAACATCAAGTTTCTCAAAGTTCAATGGTCACACCATTCCGAGAAAGAAGCTACTTGGGAAAGGGAGGATCGTCTTCGACTTGAGTACCCCACCTTCTTCCCAACGGATCCTAAATCTCGGGACGAGATTCTTTCGAGTGGGGGTGAGTTGTCACATCCTAGCTAGTTCATGCATTAGAGTGTTGCATCATGTCTATTTTTCACAGAAACCTGAAATGGGGATGCCAGAAACCCCCAGCACCCCCCCTGAAACAACTAGGGTTTACTAAAAATCCTTTTCAATGAACCTGAAATGCCCTCCATAAATGTTCACCATCTTTGGTTCTGCCTAAAACCTCTGCCAAAAATGGTTTCATATTTTTGGAGGCCATCTTGGATTTTTGCACAAGCCATAAGTATTTGCATTTGGGCATTTTAAATCCTATAAATATTTTCAAATGCCCAAATAATCTTGAAGGTATTTTTAGGCTGTTGAGAATAATTTCAAAGGTGCCTTAGAATATTTTCAGGATTTTTCCAAATGAAATAGTATTTTTACTATTTCAAAACACAGAACAGAAATAAATAAAAAGAGAGAAAACAGAAAGCAGAAGGACTTACCTGGCAGCCCACCTGGCGGCCCAGCACTTTGCTGGCCCGCGCCAGTCAGCTGCCTGCTCTCGCCAGAGCAGGCAGAGAGGTGACGCCGGCGAGCGCGAGCTCGCCACGGCGCCACCTGCTTGCCGCCTCGCCCGTGGATGCGCTGGACGACCCCCTCGACGCGCCCCCGAGCCTCTGGACACCCCCATTCTCCCCCATCGCCTCTCCCTCGCCTTCCCCCACCATGGCCGACGCAGCCGCTGCCACCTCACCGGAGTAGCCGTGCCCACCGTCGACCTCGCGCCGTCCCACCGTGTCCAACAGCTCCACCGTCGCCCACTCCTTCGAGCAGGCCGAGCCCCGAGCGCTCGCTTGCCCCGAAGCCTCACCTCCGACCTCGCCTTCGCCGCTCACCGTCGGAGATCCCCTCCGCCGTCTCCATTGCAACAGCGCGCCTCCGACCTCGCCGTCCACTCCGTCGCAACCGCCGTGAGCCTGGCCACCTTCCCATCCTCTCCTTTCTCTCTCTCGAGCTCCGTAGCCATCGCACGTAGCTCACCCGTACGCGCCGCCGCACGAGCTCGTCGCCGAGGAAGCTCCGGCCATCTAACGGTCGCACCACCGTGGCCGTTAGCTCCACCGCATCGCCAGGGACCCGTAGCACCATCTCACGTCCCTCGCCATGCTCTCTAGCAACGGATTCAACTACGGCCGTACCCCGGCAGCCGCACGGCTCGTCGCCGGCGTCGATTCCGGCGACCCCGAGCTCCACCACCACCACCAGTCGACGCGGTTTGCCCCCAGCTACACGTAGGTACTCTCCGCCGTCCATTTGGTCGCCGGAGGAGGGATCCCGCACTCCACCGCCGCGTCTGGACGTCGCCGGCGGCTAAACGCCGGCAAGTCAGCGTGGTTTGACCATAGGTTGACCCCCCAGAGTCACTGACAAGTGGGGCCCACCTGCTAGTTAATCTGAGTTAAAGTTAAAATTAATCCTAATTAGATAATTACCTAACAGTGACACTGACACAGGGGACCCACACGTCAGGTTTGACCTGGACGACCCCGTTGACCGCTGACATCATCATGACACACTGCTGACGCATTAAGCAATTTAATTACTGGAATTATTCTTATATTGGAAATTCCAGAAATTATCACAAACTTCAAAAAATCATAGAAAATAATCTATAGCTCAGAATGAAAAGATTTATATATGAAAAATGATCAGAAAAATCCATTCTATCCATCTGTATTGGTTTCATGCATGTTTAAGCAAGTTAACCTACTGTTTATTGCAGAACAAGATAAAGCACTAACATGGGCCATTTATGAACTTGGAATTTGAATCTTTGATTCAAAATAGTCCAAACCCATCTGGCCTTAGTTGCATTAGCCCAATACATCCATCTTGCCATGTCTCATGCATGCATCATATTGTTGCACTTGCTTGGTGTTGATTGTGCTTCGGTATGCTCATTGTGGTAGGTTCTGCCTCCGAGGATATTCACGAGTATCCAACTGAAGGGCAGTATCCCACCACCACTCCGTCAGGCAAGCAACCCATTGATCATTTCGATACAAACCCATCTTCTCGCTTCTGCTCTCGTTTACTGCATTAAGACAACGCGATTCAAACTGCTGTGTGTTGCGGTAGTTGAACCCACTTTCCTTTGCATGACCTGTCATTGCCACAGTAACTAGATGAAACCCACTAGCATGTGTAGGAGTTGATTGAGCCATGTTGTGTTCCTACAATGCTATGCTTGCTACGCTTAGAGTTGTGTCAGGTCTGGCTCATCAGGGTGATGAACTAGAGTGAAAGTGTGTGTGTCGGTAATGAGAGTGAGGTGTTGAATACGATTTGGTAAAGGTATCGATGGGAGGCCATGTAGGAGTACATGGTGGGTTGTTTCATTGAGACCGTCCCTAAGAACTGAGATCTGTATGCGTGATTTAAGATTCAGCTACTACCACGCATTGGGCCCGAAACCAATGGACCCCCTCGGCTTCTTAATCACCCTTGTCCTCTGTCCAGGAGTTGCACGTAGTTTCTGGTGTTTGTAGTAAGCTGGAGGCCGTGGACAGCGCTGACCAAGGGGTGGGCTGTGATGCGGTAGGCTCGTGGCACGGTGTACCGAGTCGCCCGGTTGGTGTCCGGGAACCCTGCACACATCGTTTGGGGCCGTATGTGGAAACCTCGGCCGGACTCCCTGCGGATGGAACCTAAATAGGCGATAAACCTGGACTAGAGACTCGAGTGTTTAGGTAGGCTGTGGCCGACACCCACGTTGGGCTTCCGCTTGAAGGTTGCCGAGTACACGTCGTGTAGCGACGATAAGTGGTGAGAGCGTGTGTGACGAAGTACACCCCCTTAGGGTATAAAACTATTCGAATAGCCGCATCCGCGGTAAAGGACTACTTGGTCGCTTATGCAGTTCATAGACAAGTAAATGGATACTACTAAAAGCCTCAAGATAAGTGTGAGTACCGCGGATGGCCCTCTCGTGGGATGACGAGGGAGGATCCACGGTGGGGTATTGAGATGGTGTTTAGTGGACTCGTGTGCGAAAACTATTTCACAAGTGGTGTATCGTAGGATAGCTTAGCCAAGAGTCAAAGCTGGCTTGCTGCAATAACCCCACTACCTTCTTGAGAATGAACATGTATAGTAGGATCTGTTGTAAGACTTGCTGAGTACCTTTGTACTCATGTTGCTTCAATTACTATTTTCAGACGACAACACCGCCCCTTCTGATGGGTTCTACGTAGAACTCGACGACGACGAGTGACTTGCCACCCAGGTGGTGATCTAGGCTTGTGAAGGGCCTACGTAGATAGACATGCTTCGTCAAGCCTTCTTTCTTTCTAGCATCTGTACCCAGACAGTTTGCTTCCGCATGTGCTTGTATGATTGTATGACTTGAGTGTCGGGTCATGTGACCCCTATCTGTATGAACAAGTTATGTAAGGCTCTCCGGAGCCCTTTAAATAAAGTACTTGAGTTGTAGAGTTTTGTTGTGATGCCATGTTGTATTTGCACATATCGAGCATATTGTGTGTATGATTGAAATGCTTGGTATGTGTGGGATCCGACAATCTAGTTGTTTATCCTTGGCAGCCTCTCTTATGGGGAAATGTAGTCTAGTGCCTCCTTGAGCCATAGTAGTCTGCTACAGCCCGGTTCACCGGAGTCCTGCTAGCCCAGCACTACTGCTCAGGACACCTGACTGGCCGGCATGTGATTCATATCGTTCTTGTGTCTGTCCCTTCGGGGAAATTTCACGTGGTGACATCCGGAGTCCTGCCTAGCCTGCTACAGCCCGGTTTCCCGGAGTCCTGTTAGCCCAGTGCTACAGCCCGGATTCACACGCTGCTGACCGACACGTTCGATGTTGATTCATGTATGCCTGTCCCCATACGTTAGTGCCGCTTGGGGTTCACGACTAGCCATGTCGGCCCGGGTTCTCTGTCATATGGATGCTAGTGACATTGTCATATACGTGAGCCAAAAGGCACAAACGGTCCCGGGCCATGGTAAGGCGACACCCGTGGGAGTACCGTGCGTGAGGCCGCAATGTGATATGAGGTGTTACAGGCTAGATCGGTGTGACTTGGAATCGGGGTCCTGACACGCCAAGCCACCAGGGCCTCGCAGACGTCCTCGACAAGGATTTTGCCGGGGACTTCATCTTCTGGCCTTCACAAAGATCTGCATGCCTCTACACGCGCGCACCTGGGTCTTGGCCTTAACATTGTCGATGGTGTCAGAGCTCTCAACCTCAAGGGTGGTGCTCTTGTTAGTGTTCTGTAAGTCGTCCCGGCGAAGATCTTGCCGGGGTCTCGCAAGTAGTCCCGGCAAGGATCTTGCCGGGGGTCTAGCTCGTCATCTGTTCTCCGGTCTCTGGCTTGACCGCTTCTCTTCGCCTTGTATCTCGTTTTTATCCTCGATCGCGTTCTTCATGCGTCGCCATGCGTGGGGCTACGACTACCCGTGCACAAGTATGGGATGCTAAAGGGCCCAAACTTTAGTACACCGACAAGAGCCCCCGGTCCTGGGCCATGCACGAGCGCGGAGCATCATTGGGCCAGGCCCAAACAGTGCATGGGCACGCGTGGCAGGGTATAACTGCTATAATCTTCTCGTCTGCTGCGCTTCCCCATGATCTGTACTGAGTGCGCGGTGTGGGGGTCGTGCATGGAACGGTTGCAGCACGCTTGTGCCTGCGCCAATGCCTTCACATCGAACAGTAAAGAGGTAGCCCCGCGCCTTCCCCATAAAAAGAGGAATCTGCAGGGGCGCTGCTCATTTACCCCTTTCTCCCATTCCAATCTAGGAAACCGCTATCTCCTTCTTCTTCCTCGAGCCCAATCCAGAGCCTCCTTCTCCGCCCATCGCCACCACACCCTCACCACTTTCAGTCCCCTCGCCCTCCGTCGGCTGCTATGGCACCCAAAAACAAAGGCAAGGGAGCGCTCAAGGTGAGCGAGGGGGAAGTGGTGCCGGAGGGCGAGCTGGTGACGATGCGGAGGGAGCACGTCATCTTCGCTCCTGGGCTCGATGCGTGCGTGCTCAAGGATCGGTACTAGTTCATGTGGGGGAGGGAGACAATGGGGCATCCCGCCACCCGCGTCATCCCTGGACCCAACGGCGTGCCAGGTCCAGATAGATTCCACTTTTTTGTTGATTATCTCTACTGCGGGCTCTGCCCCCCATTCTCGGATTTCTTCATCGACATCATGTATACCTTTGGCTTCCATCTTTTGGAATTCACGCCGAACGCCGTGGCGTGTATGCATATCTTTGCCCACCTCTGTGAGAATTTCGCCGGGGTGATCCCCAACACGGCGCTCTTCCACCACTATTTCATCCTCCGCATCCAGCAGGAGGAACGCTATCCGGCTATGTCACCTGGATCCCGAGGGCTTCTTGCAAGGAGACGTGCCCAAACGGGACCCAGAAGGAGAAGTGGGACGAATGGCGGCACAAGTGCTGCTGGATTGTGGAGAAGGAGCCGCATCCATTTTGCGCCCCCCCCCCGGCAAGCGCAAGTGGTCCGTCGTGGCAACTGGGGCAACCTCGACCCTCGGGACAAGATGCTCACAGTCACCACCACCAGAATCCACCGCCTCAAAACTGCCGAGCTCACCCTGGAGAAGATCGGGGCCGATTTCCTCCGCCGCCGTATCGCCCCTCTGCATAACAAAGGGAGGCTGGCTTAGGAGTTCCGGAATGCGGCAGATATTATGAGCTTGCGCCCTGGCCTGAATCAAAACTTCAAAGTGATGCAGCACACGTCCCTCTGCTCAAAGCTGTTCCAGCTCAAGGTCGACAAGGCTGAGGAGGCCAACAAGCCGTTCAGGTTGCCGGCGGCCGTGGTCCCCCTGTGCAACAACTCCGCCCGGTCCTCCATCATTGCTATGATGCCAGAGTTCAACGCTCACGGCCTTGATCAGAGCTGGAGCCAGATGAGGTGCGGGTGCAAGAGTTCTTCAACAGCTTGTCGGAGCGGCCTGTCCGTGAGGAAAAGAAACTCGTCCGCGACACCACCAATGAAGAGGTGGCATACATCGCCAGCAGGGCGGAAGAGGCAGCTCTTGCCGCGGCAGCCGGCAGCGCTGGCTTCCAGGAAAGCAAGGCTCGGGCTGAAGAAGATTTTGCCGAGCAGGCGGAGTCCACCGGGGAGCACAGCGGCGCCGCCAGGGGGGGCCTTCTGCCGAGGAGGCGGCCGACGACACGGCTGAAGAGGAGCTGCCCGAGGAGCCCCCAGTCCAGGGGAGGAAGCGCGTCCTCCGGCGGTTTGGCTCTAGCGAGCCAGTGTGGCGAGCCTCCTCGCCTGGAGAGGTCCCCATCAAGAGGGCGACCGGCAAGGCCGCACAGTGGCAAGAGGCCCAGGCGCACCCTGTGCGCCATACGAGGCGCACAGCCACGGCGGCAAAGGAAGCAGCGGTCGCCGCCTCTGCCACGGCCAAGCGGCCCAGGCCTCCATCTCCACACCTCCGCATGGACACCATACCAGAGGCCGACTACGAACTCTCTTCCATGAGCCCGAACAGGAGGAGGCCAGAGGAAGAGGATGAAGAAAGGGATGAGTAAGTGCTCCACCACCTTCTCCGTTTCCTGAATTTCTGTTTTGGTTATTTCGCATGACTCGACCTCGTCTTGGCTTGCCTCTGTAGGGACACGGAGACATTGGCACAGAGGATGGCGAAGAGGGCCAAGACCTCGACGGGCGACGAGCCCCCGGCAAGCACCTCAAGCGCGCCGGAGGTGATCACGAGCAGCCCGAGCCCTAGTCCACGACGCAGCCCCCGACTCAGCCCCCAGCGTGAGTTCATTACCCACTTTCCGCTGCTGAGCGCTGGGGTGTGTCTCTTCACCGTTAACCTTGCCGGGTTTGCAGGGGAAGAGCGGCAACAGAGGGGCCGTCAAGGGCTGCCCCCAACACGCCTCCTCCATCTACCACCACACCACCCAGGGAGGGGTCCCCTGCAAGGGCTTCTACCGGCGAGCCCATGCCGCCCAGGGAGAGATCCCCGGCAAGGCCCTCCCTCGATGAGCCCACGCGTGCGGAGGGAGAGTTGGCAAGAACAGGTGTCCGCGGCCCCATCCCGGCAACAAGCGTTGGCGGGGAGGGAGACACACCTCCCCAACTCGTCGTAGGTAAGCCACCCTGCTCATGATCTTGACCAGTTCCCCGGTGTAATTTCTTTTTGCTTCAAACTCCGATCCTGGTTTCATCCTCTTCTCCACCTTGGTTTTCAGACCTCTCCTCGGTGGGTCAGATGGATGTCGATGGCACCATCGAGGAGATCGCCAAGGATGCCGCCACTAAGGCTGACAAGGTTGCAGCCGACGAGGCCACCAAGGAAGCACATGAAGAGGCTCCCAAGGGGTCTGCCGGGGAGGCCAGCGAGGAGACCGGCGACCACACTGATGGCATCCCTGCCTCAGGAGCGCCTGGCGCTACATTGGTTCCGGAGTCCTCGACTGCCGGGGAGACAGTGGTTGACGACCAACCTTCCACCTCCAAAGCCCCCACCTTGAGCAGATACCTGAAGATCAGCGAGGATTTGTTTGTCAGCATCCCGGGGACGGCAAGCACCGGAGCGCCTGCCGAGGGGGAGGTTTTTGACAAAGAGGTCATCGCTGCCGCCTCATACGTCTCCAATGTATCTATAATTTTTAATTGTTCCATGCTATTATATTATCTGTTTTGGATGTTTAATGGGATTTATTATGCACTTTTATATTATTTTTGGGACTAACCTATTGTTTTCATGTGGCAAACAGGAGGTACCACAAGGCCCGAGTTGCTTAGCAAAGATCTCGTTAATGCTTGGCTTCCTAAAACCAACCGAAGGCCCAGTGCAAATTGCTGTTTTTTCCCTATTTCGGTGTTTCATAGAAAAGGAATATCAAACGGAATCCAAACGGAATGAAACCTTCGCGAGGATCGTTTTTGGAACAAACGCAATCCAGGAGACTTGGAGTGGACGTCAAGGAAGCAATGAGGCGGCCACGAGGTAGGAGGGTGCGCCCAGGGGGTAGGTGCACCCCCACCCTCATGGGCCCCTCGTGGCTCCACCGACCTACTTCCTTCGCCAATATATATTCATATACCCTGAAAACATCCAGGAGCACCAAGAAACCCTATTTCCACCACCACAACCTTCTGTACCCGTGAGATCCCATCTTGGGGCCTTTTCCGACGCTCCACCGGAGGGGGAATCGATCACGGAGGGCTTCTACATCAACACCATGGCCTCTCTGATGATGTGTGAGTAGTTTACCACAGACCTTCGGGTCCATAGTTATTAGCTAGATGGCTTCTTCTCTCTCTTTGGATCTCAATACAAAGCTCTCCTCGATTCTCTTGGAGATCTATTCGATGTAATTCTTTTTGCAGTGTGTTTGTCGACATCCGATGAATTGTGGGTTTATGATCAAAATTATCTATGAACAATATTTGATTCTTCTCTGAATTCTTATATGCATGATTTAGTATCTTTGCAAGTCTCTTCAAATTATCAGTTTGGTTTGGCCTACTAGATTGATCTTTCTTGCAATGAGAGAAGTGCTTAGCTTTGGGTTCAATCTTGCGATGTCCTTTCTGTTGGAAATATGCCCTAGAGGCAATAATAAAATGGTTATTATTGTATTTCCTTGTTCATGATAATTGTCTATTGTTCATGCTATAATTGTATTAACTGGAAACCGTAATACATGTGTGAATACATAGACCACAACATGTCCCTAGTAAGCCTCTAGTTGACTAGCTCGTTGATCAATAGATGGTTATGGTTTCCTAACCATGGACATTGGATGTCATTGATAACGGGATCACATCATTAGGAGAATGATGTGATGGAGAAGACCCAATCCTAAGCATAGCACAAGATCGTGTAGTTCGTTTGCTAAGAGCTTTTCTAATGTCAGGTATCGTTTCCTTAGACAATGAGATTGTGCAACTCCCGGATACCGTAGGAATGCTTTGGGTGTACCAAACGTCACAACGTAACTGGGTGGCTATAAAGGTACACTACAGGTATCTCCGAAAGTGTCTGTTGGGTTGGTACGAATCGAGACTGCGATTTGTCACTCCGTATGACGGAGAGGTATCTCTGGGCCCACTCGGTAATGCATCACCATAATGAGCTCAATGTGACTAAGTAGTTAGTCACGGGATCATGCATTACGGAACGAGTAAAGTGACTTGCCGGTAACGAGATTGAACGAGGTATTGGGATACCGACGATCGAATCTCGGGCAAGTAACATACCGATTGACAAAGGGAATTCTATACGGGATTGATTGAATCCCCGACATCGTGGTTCATCCGATGAGATCATCGTGGAACATGTGGGAGCCAATATGGGTGTCCAGATCCCGTTATTGGTTATTGGCCAGAGAGGTGTCTCGGTCATGTCTGCATGGTTCCCGAACCCGTAGGGTCTACACACTTAATGTTCGGTTACGCTAGAGTTGTTATGGGAAATAGTATGTGGTTACCGAAGGTTGTTCGGAGTCCCGGATGAGATCCCGGACATAACGAGGAGTTCCGGAATGGTCCGGCGGTGAAGATCGATATATTGGACGAAGGGTATTGGAGTCCGAAAGTGTTCTGGGGGTACCAGGCTATGGCCAGCATGACTGAAAGGTGTTTCGGGAGCCCCGGCAAGTGTTGGAGGGCCTCATGGGCCAAAGGGGAAGGGGCAAACCAGCCCACTAAGGGGTGGTGCGCCCCCCACACCCTTTCCCACGTTACTTGGAGAGGTGGGGCGCCTCCACCTGGCTTGGGAGGCAAGCCTCCACCTGCTTGGCTTGGGGGGGCAAGTATCCCTAGGATTTTCCCTAGGGATCCAATCTGCTTGGCCGCCGCCCCCTAGGGGAAACCCTAGGGCGCCTCCCCCTCTCCCCTTGCCCCTATATATAGTGGAGGGGTGGGAGGGCAGCCGCACCTCTTCCCTGGCGCAGCCCTCCCTCCTCATACACCTCCTCCTCCTCCTTCGTAGTGCTTAGCGAAGCTCTGCCGGAGAACCACGAGCTCCATTGCCACCACGCCGTCGTGCTGCTGGAGTTCTCCCTCAACTTTTCCTCTCCCCTTGCTGGATCAAGAAGGAGGAGACGTCCCCGGGCTGTACGTGTGTTGAACGCGGAGGCGCTGTCCGTTCGGTGCTAGATCGGATCTTCTGCGATTTGAATCGCTGCGAGTACGACTCCATCAACCGCGTTCTTGTAACGCTTCCGCTTGGCGATCTTCAAGGGTATGAAGATGCACTCCCTCTCTCTCGTTGCTAGCATGTCCTAGATTGATCTTGGTGACACGTAGGAAAATTTTGAATTATTGCTACGTTCCCCAACAGTGGTATCAGAGCTAGGTCTATGTGTAGATTCTATGCACGAGTAGAACACAAAGTAGTTGTGGGCGATGATTTGTTCAATCTGCTTACCGTTACTAGTCTTATCTTGATTCGGCGGCATTGTGGGATGAAGCGGCCCGGACCGACCTTAGACGTACACTTACGTGAGACTGGTTCCACCGACTGACATGCATTTGATGCATAAGGTGGCTAGCGGGTGTCTGTTTCTCCCACTTTAGTCGGATCGGATTCAATGAAGAGGGTCCTTATGAAGGATAAATAGCAATTGGCATATCACCGTTGTTGCTTTTGTGTAGGTAAGAAACGTTCTTGCTAGAAACCCATAGCAGCCACGTAAAACATGCAACAACAATTAGAGGACGTCTAACTTGTTTTTGCAGGGTATGCTATGTGATGTGATATGGCCAAAAGGATGTGATGAATTATATATATGTGATGTATGAGATTAATCATGTTCTTGTAATAGGAATCACGACTTGCATGTCGATGAGTATGACAACCGGCAGGAGCCATAGGAGTTGTCTTAATTTATTGTATGACCTGCGTGTCAATGAAAACGCCATGTAATTACTTTACTTTATTGCTAACCGTTAGCCATAGTAGTAGAAGTAATAGTTGGCGAGACAACTTCATGAAGACACGATGATGGAGATCATGGTGTCATGCCAGTGACGAAGGTGATCATGCCGCGCCTCGAAGATGGAGCTCAAAGGCGCAAGATGATATTGGCCATATCATGTCACTTTATGATTTGCATGTGATGTTTGTCATGTTTACATCTTATTTGCTTAGAACGACGGTAGCATAAATAAGATGATCCCTCTCTAAAATTTCAAGAATGTGTTCCCCCTAACTGTGCACCATTGCGAAGGTTCGTTGTTTCGAAGCACCACGTGATGATCGGGTGTGATAGATTCTAACGTTCGCATACAACGGGTGTAAGCCAGATTTACACATGCGAAACACTTAGGTTGACTTGACGAGCCTAGCATGTACAGACATGGCCTCGGAACACAATAGACCGAAAGGTCGAACATGAGTCGTATAGTAGATACGATCAACATGGAGATGTTCACCGATGATGACTAGTCCGTCTCACGTGATGATCGGACACGGCCTAGTTGACTCGGATCATGTATCACTTAGATGACTAGAGGGATGTCTATCTGAGTGGGAGTTCATTAAATAATTAGATGAACTTAATTATCATGAACATAGTCAAAAGGTCTTTGCAAATTATGTCGTAGCTTACGCTTTAGTTCTACTATTTAAGATATGTTCCTAGAGAAAATTTAGTTGAAAGTTGATAGTAGCAATTATGCGGACTGGGTCCGTAAACTGAGGATTGTCCTCATTGCTGCACAGAAGGCTTATGTCCTTAATGCACCGCTCGGTGTGCTGAACCTCGAGCGTCGTTTGTGGATGTTGCGAACATCTGACATACACGTTTTGATGACTACGTGATAGTTCAGTGCGTAATGTTGAACGGTTTAGAATTGAGGCACCGAAGACATTTTGAAATGTCGCGGAACATATGAGATGTTCCAAGAGCTGAAATTGGGATTTTAGGCTCGTGCCCACGTCAAGAGGTATGAGACCTCTGACAAGTTTCTTAAGCCTGCAAACTAAGGGAGAAAAGCTCAACCGTTGAGCATGTGCTCAGATTGTCTGAGTACTACAATCGCTTGAATCGAGTGGGAGTTAATCTTCCAGATGAGATAGTGATGGTTCTCCAAAGTCACTGCCACCAAGCTACTAGAGCTTCGTGATGAACTATAACAAATCAGGGATAGATATGATGATCCTTGAGCTATTCGCGATGTTTGACACCACGAAAGTAGAAATCAAGTAGGAGCATCAATTGTTGATGGTTAGTAAAACCACTAGTTTCAAGAAGGGCAAGGGAAAGAAGGGATACTTCATGAAACGGCAAATCAGTTGCTGCTCTAGTGAAGAAACCCAAGGTTGAACCCAAACCCGAGACTAAGTGCTTCTGTAATGAGGGGAACGGTCACTGAAGCAGAACTACCCTAGATACTTGGTAGATGAGAAGGTAGGCAAGGTCGACAGAAGTATATTGGATATACATTATATTAATGTGTACTTTACTAGTACTCCTAGTAGCACCAGGGTATTAGATACCGGTTCGGTTGCTAAGTGTTGGTAACTCGAAATAAAAGGCTACGGAATAAACGGAGACTAGCTAAAGGTGAGATGACGATATGTGTTGGAAGTGTTTCCAAGGTTGATGTGATCAAGCATCGCATGCTCCCTCTACCATCGAGATTGGTGTTAAACCTAAATAATTGTTATTTGGTGTTTGCGTTGAGCATAGACATGATTGGATTATGTTTATCGCAATACGGTTATTCATTTAAGGAGAATAATGGTTACTCTGTCTATTTGAATAATACCTTCAATGGTCTTGCACCTAAAATGAATGGTTTATTGAATCTCGATCGTAGTGATACACATGTTCATGCCAAAAGATATAAGATAGTAATGATAGTACCACATACTTGTGGCACTGCCACTTGAGTCATATTGGTATAAAACGCATGAAGAAGCTCCATGTTGATGGATCTTTGGACTCACTCGTTTTTGAAAAGATTGAGACATGCGAACCATGTCTATTAGTATATATGCATGAAGAAAGTCCATACAGATGGATCGTTTGGACTCACTTGATTTTGAATCACTTGAGACATGCAAATCATACCACATGGGCAAGATGACTGAAAGGCCTCGTTTTCAGTAAGATGGAACAAGAAAGCAACTTGTTGGAAGTAATACATTTTGATGTGTGCAGTCCAATGAGTGCTGAGGCATGCAGTGGATATCGTTATGTTCTTGCTTCACAGATGATTTGAGTAGATGCTGAGTATATTTACTTGATGAAACACAAGTCTGAATTATTGAAAGGTTCAAGTAATTTCAGAGTGAAGTTGAAGATCGTCGTGACAAGAGGATAAAATGTCTGTGATATGATCATAGAGATGAATATCTGAGTTACGAGTTTGGCACACAATTAAGAAATTGTGGAAATTGTTTCACGACTAATACCGCCTGGAACACCATAGTGTGATGGTGTGTCCGAACATCATAACTGCACCCTATTGGATATGGTGCATACCATGATGTCTCTTATCGAATTACACTATCGTTTATGGGTTAGGCATTAGAGACAACCGCATTCACTTTAAATAGGGCACCACGCAATTCCGTTGAGACGACACCGTATGAACTATGGTTTAGAGAAACCTAAGCTGTCGTTTCTTAAAAGTTTGGGGCTGCGACGCTTATGTGAAAAAGTTTCAGGCTGATAAGCTCGAACCCAAAGCGGATAAATGCATCTTCATAGAATACCCAAAACAGTTGGGTATACCTCCTATTTCAGATCTGGAAGCAAAGTGATTGTTTCTAGAAACGGGTCCTTTCTCGAGGAAAAGTTTCTCTCGAAAGAATTGAGTGGGAGGATGGTGGAGACTTGATGAGGTTATTGAACCATGACTTCAACTAGTGTGTAGCAGGGCACAGGAAGTTGTTCCTGTGGCACCTACACCAATTGAAGTGGAAGCTTATGATAGTGATCATGAAACTTCGGATCAAGTCACTACCAAACCTCGTAGGACGACAAGGATGCATGCTACTTCAGAGTGGTACGTAATCCTGTCTTGGAAGTCATGTTGCTAGACAACAATGAACCTACGAGCTATGGAGAAGCGATGGTGGGCCCGGATTCCGACGAATGGCTCGAGGCCATAAAATCCGAGAGAGGATCCATGTATAAAAACAAAGTGTAGACTTTGGAAGAACTACTTGATGGTCGTAAGGCTGTTGGGTGCAGATGGATTTTAAAAGGAAGACAGACAATGATGGTAAGTGTCACCATTAAGAAAGCTCGACTTGTCGTTAAGATGTTTTCCGGCAAGTTCAAGGAGTTGACTGCGATGAGACTTTCTCACTCGTAGCGATGCTAAGAGTCTGTTGGAATTATATTAGCAGTTACTGCATTATTTATGAAATCTTGCAGATAGGATGTCAAAACATTGTTTCCTCGACGATTTTCTTGAGGAAAGGTTGTATGTGATACAACCAGAAGGTTTTGTCAATCCTGAAAGATGCTAACAAGTATGCAAAGCTCCAGCAATCCTTCTAAGGACTGGAGTAAGCATCTCGGAGTTGGAATGTACGCTTTGATGAGATGATCAAAGATTTTGGGTTTTACAAAGTTTATGAGAAACTTGTATTTCCAAAGAAGTGAGTGGGAGCACTATAGAATTTTTGATGAGTATATGTTGTTGACATATTGTTGATCAGAAATGATGTAGAATTTCTGGAAAGCATACAGGGTTATTTGAAAAGTGTTTTTCAATGGAAAACCTGGATTAAGCTACTTGAACATTGAGCATCAAGATCTATAAGGATAGATCAAAAACGCTTAATAGTACTTTCAAATGAATACATACCGTGACAAGATTTTGAAGGAGTTCAAAATAGATCAGCAAAGAAGGAGTTCTTGGCTGTGTTACAAGGTGTGAGTATTGAGTAAGACTCAAGACCTGACCACGGCAGAAGAGAGAGAAAGGACGAAGGTCGTCCCCTATGCTTTAGACGTAGGCTCTACAGTGTGCCTTGCCATGAGTTAGTCAAGGGGTACAATAGTGATCCAGGAATGGATCACATGACAGCGGTCGAACTTATCCTTAGTAACTAGTGGACTAAGGAATTTTCTCGATTATGGAGGTGGTAAAAGAGTTCGTCGTAAAGGGTTACGTCGATGCAAACTTTGACACTAATCCGGATGACTCTGAGTAGTAAACCGGATTTGTATAGTAGAGCAGTTATTTGGAATAGCTCCAAGTAGCGCGTGGTAGCTGCATCTACAAGAAGGATTGTAAGCACACCGGATTGAAGTCAGACCCTTGAATAACCTCTCTCACAAGCGAGATATGAACAAACCCCATGGGTGTTGGATTCATTACAATCACATAGTGATGTGAACTAGATTATTGACTCTAGTGCAAGTGGGAGACTATTGGAAATATGCCCTAGAGGCAATAATAAAATGGTTATTATTATATTTCCTTGTTCATGATAATTGTCTATTGTTCATGCTATAATTGTATTAACTGGAAACCGTAATACATGTGTGAATACATAGACCACAACATGTCCCTAGTAAGCCTCTAGTTGACTAGCTCGTTGATCAATAGATGGTTATGGTTTCCTGACCATGGACATTGGATGTCATTGATAACGGGATCACATCATTAGGAGAATGATGTGATGGACAAGACCCAATCCTAAGCATAGCACAAGATCGTGTAGTTCGTTTGCTAAGAGCTTTTCTAATGTCAAGTATCATTTCCTTAGACCATGAGATTGTGCAACTCCCGGATACCGTAGGAATGCTTTGGGTGTACCAAACGTCACAACGTAACTGGGTGGCTATAAAGGTGCACTACAGGTATCTCCGAAAGTGTCTGTTGGGTTGGCACGAATCGAGACTGGGATTTGTCACTCCGTATGACGGAGAGGTATCTCTGGGCCCACTCGGTAATGCATCATCATAATGAGCTCAATGTGACTAAGTAGTTAGCCACGGGATCATGCGTTACGGAACGAGTAAAGAGACTTGCCGGTAACGAGATTGAACGAGGTATTGGGATACCGACGATCGAATCTCGGGCAAGTAACATACCGATTGACAAAGGGAATTGTATACGGGATTGATTGAATCCCCGACATCGTGGTTCATCCGATGAGATCATCGTGGAACATGTGGGAGCCAATATGGGTATCCAGATCCCGCTATTGGTTATTGGCCGGAGAGGTGTCTCGGTCATGTCTGCATGGTTCCCGAACCCGTAGGGTCTACACACTTAAGGTTCGGTGACGCTAGAGTTGTTATGGGAAATAGTATGTGGTTACCGAAGGTTGTTCGGAGTCCCGGATGAGATCCCGGACATCACGAGGAGTTCCGGAATGGTCCGGCGGTGAAGATCGATATATTGGACGAAGGGTATTGGAGTCCGGAAGTGTTCCGGGGGTACCAGGCTATGGCCAGCATGACCGAAAGGTGTTTCGGGAGCCCCGGCAAGTGTTGGAGGGCCTCATGGGCCAAAGGGGAAGGGGCAAACCAGCCCACTAAGGGGTGGTGCGCCCCCCACACCCTTTCCCACGTTACTTGGGGAGGTGGGGCGCCTCCACCTGGCTTGGGAGGCAAGCCTCCACCTGCTTGGCTTGGGGGGCAAGTCTCCCTAGGATTTTCCTAGGGAGATCCAATCTGCTTGGCCGCCGCCCCCTAGGGGAAACCCTAGGGCGCCTCCCCCTCTCCCCTTGCCCCTATATATAGTGGAGGGGTGGGAGGGCAGCCGCACCTCTTCCCTGGCGCAGCCCTCCCTCCTCATACACCTCCTCCTCCTCCGTAGTGCTTAGCGAAGCTCTGCCGGAGAACCACGAGCTCCATTGCCACCACGCCGTCGTGCTGCTGGAGTTCTCCCTCAACTTCTCCTCTCCCTTGATGGATCAAGAAGGAGGAGACATCCCCGGGCTGTACGTGTGTTGAACGCGGAGGCGCCGTCCGTTCGGCGCTAGATCGGATCTTCCGCGATTTGAATCGCTGCGAGTACGATTCCATCAACCGCGTTCTTGTAACACTTCCACTTGGCGATCTTCAAGGGTATGAAGATGCACTCCCTCTCTCTCGTTGCTAGCATGTCCAAGATTGATCTTGGTGACACGTAGGAAAATTTTGAATTATTGCTACGTTCCCCAACACTTTCCCAGTGACAGCAGGGGCAGCAAGGCATGTATTTTATTGTTGCCATCAAGGATAAAAAGATGGGGTTTATATCATATTGCTTGAGTTTATCCCTCTACATCATGTCATCCTGCCTAATGCGTTACTCTGTTCTTATGAACTTAATACTCTAGATGCATGCTGGATAGCGGTCGATGTGTGGATTAATAGTAGTAGATGCAGAATCGTTTCGATCTACTTGTCACGGACGTGATGCCTATGTTCATGATCATGCCTAGATATTCTCATAACTATGCACTTTTCTATCAATTGCTCGACAGTAATTTGTTCACCCACCGTAGAATATGCGATCTTGAGAGAAGCCACTAGTGAAACCTATGGCCCCCGGGTCTATTTTCCATCATATTATTTTCCTATCAACTAGCTATTTCTATCATTGTATATTTTGCAATCTTTACTTTTCAATCTATACAACAAAAATACCAAAAATATTTATCTTATTATCTTTATCACATCTCACTTTTGCAAGTGGCCGTGAAGGGATTGACAACCCCTTTATCGCGTTGGTTGCAAGGTTCTTGATTGTTTGTGCAGGTACTAGGTGATTTGCGTGTATCCTCCTACTGGATTGATACCTTGGTTCTCAAAAACTGAGGGAAATACTTACGCTACTTTGTTGTATCACCCTTTCGTCTTCAAGGGAAAACCAATGCATGCTCAAGAGGTAGCAAGAAGGATTTCTGGCGCCGTTGCCGGGGAGGTTTACACCAAGTCAAGTCAAGATTTGATCTCCCGCCAACGTGCGGATTTCTAGCGCCATTGCCGGGGAGATATACTCTCAAGTCAAGACATACCAAATACCCATCACAAGCTCTTCTCCCTCGCATTGCATTATTTGCCATTTTCCTCTCGTTTTCCTCTCCCCCACTTCACAAAAATTTGTTGTTTTATTCGCCTTCTTTTTCGTTTGCCTTTTCTTCGCCCCCCTTCCGTTCGTCTTTTTCGTTTGCTTGTGTTGCCATGTGCCTTCTATGTGCTTGCATCTTCGCTTACTAAAAATCTATTGATATGGATCCTCATCCCCTTGCTAATCTTTTTAATAGATCCAATTATTATGAACCAATTTCTAGTGATTTGAGTGCACTAGATTATCTTTATGAGGTTTTGTTTGAAATCCGTGAATCTGAAAATTGTGATGAAGTTCTTTATAAAGTGATTCACGATAGATCTTTGAATAAAAAGCATGATTGCAATGATGATACTATAAATTCTCTTGATGTCAATTGTGCTAATAATATGCAAAACCCTAAGCTTGGGGATGCTAGTTTTGCTATGTCTACTACTTGTTGCAATGATCATGATTGGGGTGATTCTTTTTATGATCTTGAAAATTTATTTAAGCCCCATGATGAATATGAGATTGATAATAATGTTTGCAATAATATTGAAAGTGGGTTTGGAAGAGTGTCAACTTTAGATCAAACATATTTGGAGAATGTTCAATCTTATGAAGTTTTTGATAAAAGTGGTTTTTGGAGAGGTCATGACTTTAGTTAATGTTAATCCCACTATTTTGGAAAGTGTCAACTTTGCATACATGTGGATCGTGTTAAGAATATGTTTTGTGATAGCTATATTATTGAATTTGCTTATGATCCTACATGTAATTATTATGAGAGAGGAAAATATGTTTGTAGAAATTTTCATGTTACTAAATTACCTCTCTTCATGTTGAGATTGCTATCGTCTCTTTCTTCTTCCTTGCATATGCTAGTTTTTGCTTGCCTTCATAATTTGTTTGCTTATAAAATGCCTATGCATAGGAAGTATGTTAGACTTAAATGTGTTTGTCACGTGTTTTATGATGATCTCTTTGTGCTTCAATTATTCTCTTTTATGTGAGCATCATCGAAATCTCAATGCCGAGCTAGGGGCATTAAACGATAGCGCTTGTTGGGAGGCAACCCAATTTTAGTTTTGTTCCTTTCTTTTTGTTCCTGTTTAGTAATAAATAATTCATCTATCCTCTGTTTAGATGTGGTTTTATGTTTTAATTAGTGTTTTTGCCAAGTAGAACCGTTGGGAAGACTTGGGTGAAGTCTTTGTGATCTTGCTATAAAAAACAGAAACTTTAGCGCTCACGAGATTAGCTGCCATTTCTTACTCGAGAGTGCTTTTAGGTTGATTATTTTTGCAGATGATTAATAGACAAATCCCTCACGTCCACCAATTTATTTCAGAATTTTTGGAGGACAACCAAAATCCTAAGCTTGGGGATGCCCCGGAAGGCATCCCCTCTTTCGTCTTCGTCTATCGGTAACTTTACTTGAGGCTATATTTTTATTCACCACATGATATGTGTTTTGCTTGGAGCGTCTTGTATGATTTGAGTCTTTGCTCTTTAGTTTACCACAATCATCCTTGCTGTACACACCTTTTGGAGAGACACACATGAATCTAAATTTATTAGAATACTCTATGCGCTTCACTTATATCTTTTGAGCTAGATAATTTTGCTCTAGTGCTTCACTTATATCTTTTAGAGCACGGTGGTGGTTTTATTTTATAGAAATTATTGATTTCTCATGCTTCACTTATATTATTTTGAGAGTCCTTTAGAACAGCATGGTAATTTGCTTTGGCTATAAAATTAGTCCTAATATGATAGGCATCCAAGATGGGTATAATAAAAACTTCCATATAGAGTGCATTGAATACTATGAGAAGTTTGATACTTGATGATTGTTTTGAGATATGAAGATGGTAATATTAAAGTTGTGCTAGTTGAGTAATTGTGAATTTGAGAAATACTTGTGTTGAAGTTTGCAAGTCCTGTAGCATGCACGTATGGTAACCGTTGTGTGCCAAATTTGAAACATGAGGTGTTCTTTGATTGTCATCCTTGTGAGTGGCGGTCGGGGACGAGCGATGGTCTTTTCCTACCAATCTATCCCCCTAGGAGCATGCGCGTAGTGCTTGGTTTTTGATGACTTGTAGATTTTTGCAATAAGTACGTGAGTTCTTTATGACTAATGTTGAGTCCATGGATTATACGCACTCTCACCTTTCCATCATTGCTAGCCTCTTCGGTACCGTGCATTGCACTTTCTCACCTTGAGAGTCGGTGCAAACTTCGCCGGTGCATCCAAACCCTGTGATATGATATGCTCTATCACACATAAACCTCCTTATATCTTCCTCAAAACAGCCACCATACCTATCTATTATGGCATTTCCATAGCCATTCCGAGATATATTGCCATGCAACTTTCCGCCGTTTCATTTACTATGACACGCTTCATCATTGTCATATTGCTTTGCATGATCATGTAGTTGACATCGTATTTGTGGCAAAGCCACCATGCATAAATTTCATACATGTCACTCTTGATTCATTGCCCATCCCGGTATACACCGCCGGAGGCACTCATATAGAGTCATATTTTGTTCTAGTATCGAGTTGTAATCTTCGAGTTGTAAATAAATAGAAGTGTGATGATCATCATTAATAGATCATTGTTCCGAAAAAGAAAAAGAAAAAGAAAGGCCAAATAAATAAAAAGAAAGGCCAAAAAAGGGACAATGCTACTATCCTTTTCCACACTTGTGCTTCAAAGTAGCACCATGGTCTTTATGATAGAGAG
Source organism: Triticum aestivum (assembly GCF_018294505.1). Lineage (NCBI taxonomy): Eukaryota > Viridiplantae > Streptophyta > Magnoliopsida > Poales > Poaceae > Triticum > Triticum aestivum. Next base: position 68,433,610 of record NC_057808.1, on the reverse strand, counting down.
TCTCTTATTTTGTCACTTTCATATACTAGTGGGGATTTTTCATTATAGAACTTGGCTTGTATATTCCAACAATGGGCTTCCTCAAATGCCCTAGGTCTTCGTGAGCAAGCAAGTTAGATGCACACCCACTTAGTTTCTTTTGTTGAGCTTTCATACATTTATAGCTCTATTGCATCCGTTGCATGGCAATCCCTACTCCTTGCATTGACATCAATTGATGGGCATCTCTCTAGCCCGTTGATTAGCCGCGCCAATGCGAGACTTTCTCCTTTTTTGTCTTCTCCACACAACCCCCATCATTATATTCTATTCCACCCAAAGTGCTATGTCCATGGCTCACGCTCATGTATTGCGTGAAAGTTGAAAAAAGTTTGAGATTACTAAAGTATGAAACAATGGCTTGGCTTGTCATCGGGGTTGTGCATGATGAGAGCATTTTTGTGTGGCGAAAATGAAGCATAGCCAAACTATATGATTTTGTAGGGATAAGCTTTCTTTGGCCTTGTTATTTTGAGAAGACATAATTGCTTAGTTCGTATGCTTGAAGTATTATTATTTTTATATCAATATTAAACTTTTATCTTGAATCTTTCGGATCTGAACATTCATGCCACAATAAAGAGAATTACATTGAAAATTATGTTAGGCAGCATTCCACATCAAAAATTCTGTTTTTATCATTTACCTACTCGAGGACGAGCAGGAATTAAGCCTGGGGATGCTTTATACGTCTCCAACGTATCTATAATTTTTGATTGTTCCATGCTATTATATTATCTGTTTTGGATGTTTAATATGCACTTTTATATTATTTTTGGGACTAACCTATTAACCGAAGGCCCAGTGCAAATTGCTGTTTTTTGCCTATTTTAGTGTTCCGCGGAAAAGGAATATCAAACGGAATCCAAACGGAATGAAACCTTCGAGAGGATCGTTTTTAGAACAAACGCAATCCAGGAGACTTGGAGTGGACATCGAGGAAGCAACAAGGCTGCCACGAGGTAGGAGGGCGCGCCCCCCACCCTCGTGGGCCCCTCGTGGCTCCACCGACCTACTTCCTTCGCCTATATATACTCATATACACTAAAAACATCGAGGAGCACCACGAAACCCTATTTCCACCGCCGCAACCTTTTGTACCCGTGAGATCCCATCTTGGGGCCTTTTCCAGCGCTCCGCCGGAGGGGGAATCGATCACGGAGGGCTTCTACATCAACACCATAGCCTCTCCGATGATGTGTGAGTAGTTTACCACAGACCTTCGGGTCCATAGTTATTAGCTAGATGGCTTCTTCTCTCTCTCTTTGGATCTCAATACAAAGTTCTCCTCAATTCTCTTGGAGATCTATTCGATGTAATTCTTTTTGCGGTGTGTTTGTCGAGATCCGATGAATTGTGGGTTTATGATCAAGATTATCTATGAACAATATTCGATTCTTCTCTGAATTCTTATATGCATGATTTAATATCTTTGCAAGTCTCTTCGAATTATCAGTTTGGTTTGGCCTACTAGATTGATCTTTCTTGCAATGGGAGAAGTTCTTAGCTTTGGGTTCAATCTTGCGGTGTCCTTTCCCAGTGACAGCAGGGGGAGCAAGGCACGTATTGTATTGTTGCCATCGAGGATAAAAAGATGGGTTTTATATCATATTGCTTGAGTTTATCCCTCTACATCATGTCATCTTGCCTAATGCGTTACTCTGTTCTTATGAACTTAATACTCTAGATGCATGCTGGATAGCGGCCGATGTGTGGAGTAATAGTAGTAGATGCAGAATTGTTTCGGTCTACTTGTCACGGACGTGATTCCTATGTTCATGATCATGCCTAGATATTCTCATAACTATGCGCTTTTCTATCAATTGCTCGACAGTAATTTGTTCACCCACCGTAGAATATGCTATCTTAAGAGAAGCCACTAGTGAAACCTATGGCCCCCGGGTCTATTTTCCATCATATTATTTTCCTATCAACTAGCTATTTCTATCATTGTTTATTTTGCAATCTTTACTTTTCAATCTATACAACAAAAATACCAAAAATATTTATCTTATTATCTTTATATGATCTCACTTTTGCAAGTGGTCGTGAAGGGATTGACAACCCCTTTATCGCGTTGGTTGCAAGGTTCTTGATTGTTTGTGCAGGTACTAGGCGATTTGCGTGTATCCTCCTACTGGATTGATACCTTGGTTCTCAAAAACTGAGGGAAATACTTACGCTACTTTGCTGCATCACCCTTTCCTCTTCAAGGGAAAACCAACGCATGCTCAAGAGGTAGCACCGCCGGGCTCCAGGTCATTGACGAGGTAGGGGCCAGTAGCGGCAGTTCCAAGGAGGACCAGCTCCTCCAAGCCATGAGCAGCAACTTCCAGAAGCTTCAGGCGCTTTACCTTGCCCGCAAGGAGAAGCTGGACTCCAAGACGGTGGTCATTGATGCGGCAGAGGCGGGCTTCCAAGAGCGTGTCGAGCAGATGCAGGCCTATTTTACGGAGGCCCGGCAGGATTTGAAAACCAACCAGGAGCAGCTGAGTCAGCGCTGGAATGAGCTCCTCCTGAAGCAATCAGACATTGAGAAAGCCCAGGAGGAAGCCGCTGCACGGACCGCCAAGGAGGACAGTGAGCTAAGGGAGCGCTGAGTCTCGCTCAACGCCCAAGAAGAAGACCTTGCCGCTCGTGAGGAGGTGCTTGCCGCCAAGCTCCGCGGCAAGGATGAAGAAATTGAGAAGCTTGTCGCGCAGCAGACCCAGGAACTGGAGCAGAAACACAAGGATGCACTCGCCGCTCTGGTCCTGGATCATGCCGGCAAGCTGAAGGAGGCCGTCGATGCTGCTGAAGCCGCAGAGGCCGCCAAGAACGAGCTGGCCGGCAAGGTGGAGGAGCTGGGGGGCGGAGCTAGAGAAGCATAGCAAGGAGGTCGCGGCGCTCAAGAGCGACAGGGACAAGACTGTCGACACCTTGGCAGGCTTGCAGGTCACCATATCAGATAAGAACAAGCTACTCTCCAAGGCCAACGACTCCATTACCGATCTGAAGCTAAAGCTGACCACCCTGGAGGATACCCTTGCGAGCAGCAGGGCCCGTGAGAAGACCCTGACCAAGAACCTCAAGGATGAGAAGCTACTGCTCGAGAGTGCTGCCACCGAGCACAATGACTTCGTGAGCGGCGTGGGGATCTGGACCGCGCGCCTCGTTGACGTCGGAGAGGCTCACCACGTAGCTATCCACCATGGGCCTGCCGAGCATCAGGTTCTCTCACGACGACAGGATAACTGAGAGCGCCAGGGTGACCATGTTCTTCGAGGCCATCCTCGACGCCTTGAAGATACTCCATGACCGCCGAGTGACCCACCTGGCCAATGAGTCCCGGAAGCTTTGCCAGGGCGCCCTCCTCAAGGTGCTCACCAAGGTGGCGTATAGGAACCCCGGCCTCGACCTCAGCCAGGACAGCTTGCCGGCAGATGCGGACTGCAAGGCACTTGAAGAGCTTGTCGCGCCCGTCGTCAGCCTGGTTGACCACGTCATGAGGGTGGAAGGCCAGCGCCAGGACTAGGCGCTCCGCTTCCCCTTGCCGCCATGGATCCGTACCCAAAACAATTCCGCTTAAATTAGAACTGTGGCAACTATTAATGTAATATTACTTGCTATGTTTCGAATCAAATGCTTGCTATCTTCCTCATATGATTCCTCTTTGTATGGTACGCACCCTACGCGTTACTGGAAAAGGCTTGCCGGCACGCGCACCCTAGCCGCGAACGCTTTGAGTACGGATCCTTAGCAGCCTGCTGGGGGTGCCGCTGCCGGCAAGGCACCTTGCCGTACTTAGTGCAGCCACTTGAGCCATTGAGCGGACTCGAAATGGAGCAAGGGCGCAACCAATCCCGACAAGGTTCCATCACGTGCAGGTTTTCCTATACAAGAACCAAGACCATTCGAGGAAAATAACCTGATATTAAAATAAATTTGCTCGAAGTCTCGTGAATTAGCTTTTTTGCTGTTGTATTCTTTTTCGCAAGACGCCACCTCGAGCGTCGCCTGTTGGCGTCCCCACTGAGGGAGTCCTGGACTAAGGGGTCCTCGGGCGTCCGGCCTGTTAGCCATGGGCCGGACTGATGGACTGTGAAGATACGAAGACCGAAGACTGCACCCGTGTCCGGATGGGACTCTCCTTGGCGTGGAAGGCAAGCTTGGCGACCAAATATGTGGATTCCTTTCCTTGTAACCGACCTTGTGTAACCCTAGATCCTCCTGGTGTCTATATAAACCAGAGGACTTAGTCCGGAGGGGAGAGACATTCATTACCATAGTTATACAGGCTAGACTTCTAGGGTTTTAGCCATTACGATCCCATGGTAGATCAACTCTTGTAATACACATATTCATCAAGATCAATCAAGCAGGAAGTAGGGTATTACCTCCATAGAGAGGGCCCGAACCTGGGTAAACATCGTGTCCCCTGCCTCCTTTTACCATCGACCTTAGACGCACAGTTCGGGACCCCCTACCCGAGATCCACTGGTTTTGACACCGACACCCACTTTTTGTGAATCTCGAGAATGATGTTGTGGCTCTTCCCGCGTCGGCGTCCGGGGTCACCAACGTCGCGGCGCTGCTTATCGCACATGACCTGGGAGGACCACAGCTTGGACGCCGGCGGGGGTGCCTTGGAAGTCGTCGCGCCGCCCATAGGCAGCACGGCTCTAGACTGACTGACCGCCGTGATCCCCTTCTTCTTGGGAGCCATGGTGATCGAGCCAACGACGCGCTAACCGCTAGATCGGGTTTGCATAACTCTCCGCCCTGCCTAGCGCGCCAAAGATGTCGGTGAGCACGACACCTACGAGACCACGTAGATCCCTTCTACGGTTTGGCAGGGAAGAGGCGTGGTGCAAAGAGCGGTCCAACGGTCAACACGACGGATTTTTACCCAGGTTCGGGCCGCTGAGATGTGTAAAACCCTAGTCCTGCTTGAGTGCATATCTTGTGTTCTTGAGCTTGGGCTCGCCGCTATGCATGCAAGCTGGGCCGAGAGGTTCAAAAGTCCGAATCTCCCTCCAGTACACTGCGGGCCTCCTTTTATATGTCCAAGGGGCTGCCACAGTGGCATACAGGAGCTGTAAAGTAGCTACAGTGTCAATGTTTATCATCGGCGTCTTAGGACAAACGCATTCAATGCGTTGCTTACGTGCCCTTCAGCTTTATCGGGAACGGGAGGAGAACTCGTCCCGTCCGTTGCCGCCCCGCTCCGTCTTGACACGCATCCATGTCGACGAGGCATGCAGTGCCAAGTTGGCTGGCCAGCTGCTGCGCTGGAGAGGTGGAAGGATCTTCATGAAGATCTGCATGCCACCACGCAGGTGGTTGCCAGGCTGGCAGGCCAGCCACTGCGCTGGAGTGATGGCGGGGTGGCGGAATCTTGTCGCGGTCTTGCCGATGTCCCCAGCAAGGATCTTATCCTCGATCGCGTTCTTCATGCCTCGCCGCGCGTGGGGCTACGACTGCCCGTGCACAAGTATGGGGTGCTAAAGGGACCAAACTTTAGTACACCAACAATCATGATCTCACCCAAAACTTGAAAAACTTCAATCACACAAAACTCAACAAAACCTTCGTGAGATCCGTTAGTATAACAAAGCAAATCACTACTTTAAGTATTGTTGCAAACCCATTCATATTTTATTTTTGCATTTTATCTACTGTATTCCAAATTTGCTATGGCTTATACCCTCCGATAAAGTCCATAGATTAATCAAAATAAGCGCACAACGCAAAGAAAACAGAATCTGTCAAAAACAGAACAGTCTGTACCAATCTGAAAACTTAGTTTATTTCTGTAACTCCAAAAATTCTGAAAAATTAGGACAACGTGGGAAATTTGTATATAAATCTTGTGTACGAAAAACAGGATTTTATCGCGCTTCTGTGATTTTTAATAATTCTATTACTGGCGCACAAAGTTTCTGTTTTTTCAACAAGATCAAATCAACTATCTCCCAACATGACCCCAAAGGCTTTGCTTGGCACAAACACTAATTAAAACATAAAAATATTGGGGAACGCAGTATTTCAAAAATTTCCTACAATCACGCAAGATCTATCTAGGAGATGCACAGCAACGAGACGGGAGAGTGTGTCCACGTGCCCTTGTAGACCGAAAGCGGAAGTGTTTAGTAACGCGGTTGATGTAGTCGAACGTCTTCGCGATCCAACCGATCCAAGCACTGAACGTACGGCACCTCCGCGTTTAGCACACGTTCAGCTCGATGACGTCCCTCGATCTCTTGATCCAGTTGAGGACGAGGGAGAGTTCTGTCAGCACGACGGCATGGCGACGGTGATGATGAAGTTACCGGCGCAGGGCTTCGCCTAAACACTACGATGATATGACCGAGGTGTGTAACTGTGGAGGGGGGCACCGCACACGGTTAAGAGAAACTTGTGTGTCTATGGGGTGCCCCTCTCCCCCGTATATAAAGAGGGAAGGAGGAGGCGGCCGGCCTAGGGGGCACGCCATAGAGGGGAGTCCAACTAGGACTCCGAATCCTAGTTAGACTCCCTTTCCTTTTCCGGAGAGGGGGAAAGAGGGAAAGGAGAGGAAGAGGAGAAGGAAAGGGGGGGCGCGCCCCCCTCCCTAGTCCAATTCAGACTCCCTATAGGGAGGGGCGCGGCTGCCCCCTGTGGGCTGCCTCCCGTCTTCCCTATGGCCCATGTAGGCCCAATCTTTCCCCGGGGGGTTCCGGTAACCTCCCGGTACTCCGGAAAAATGCCCGAATCACTCAGAACCATTCCGATGTCTGAATGCAACCTTCCAATATATGAATCTTTACCTCTCGACCATTTCGAGACTCCTCCTCATGTCCGTGATCTCATCCGGGACTCCGAACAAACTTCGGTCATCAAATCACATAACTCATAATACAAATCGTCATCGAACGTTAAGCGTGCAGACCCTACGGGTTGGAGAACTATGTAGACATGACCGAGACACATCTCTGGTCAATAACCAATAGCGGAACCTGGATGCTCATATTGGATCCTACATATTCTACGAAGATCTTTATCGGTCAAACCGCATAACAACATACGTTGTTCCCTTTGTCATCGGTATGTTACTTGCCCGATATTCGATCGTCGGTATCATCATACCTAGTTCAATCTCGTTACCGGCAAGTCTCTTTACTCGTTCCGTAATGCATCATCCTGCAACTAACTCATTAGTCACATTGCTTCCAAGGCTTATAGTGATGAGCATTACCGAGAGGGCCCAGAGATACCTCTCTGATACACGGAGTGACAAATCCTAATCTCGATCTATGCCAACTCAACAAACACCATCAGAGACACCTGTAGAGCATCTTTATAATCACCCAGTTACATTGTGGCGTTTGATAGCACACAAGGTGTTCCTCCGGTATTCGGGAGTTGCATAATCTCATAGTCAGAGGAACATGTATAAGTCATGAAGAAAGCAATAGCAATAAAACTAAACGATCATTTATGCTAAGCTAACGGATGGGTCTTGTCCATCACATCATTCTGTAATGATTTGATCCCGTTCATCAAATCACAACACATGTCCATGGTCAGGAAACTTAACCATCTTTGATTAACGAGCTAGTCAAGTAGAGGCATACTAGGGACACTCTGTTTTGTCTATGTGTTCACATATGTACTAAATTTCCGGTTAATACAATTCTAGCATGAATAATAAACATTTATCATGATATAAGGAAATATAAATAACAACTTTATTATTGCCTCTAGGGCATATTTCCTTCAAAAAACACAACCATAACAGTAGCATAATTGTGCAAACACTCGAGAATAGAAAGAAAAAGACAAAAATAAAATTTATTCATCGGGTTGCCTCCCAACAAGCGCTATCGTTTTATGCCCCTAGCTAGGCATAATGTATAGATCTAAGTGTTGTCATCTTTGGTTCTACATCCATAGGATGCCCTCATGATTGATTCATATGGTGGCTTAATTCTTGTTTTAGGGAAGTGTTCCATTCCCTTTCTTAGTGGAAATTGAAATTTAATATTGCCTTATTTCATATCAATCATGGCACCTATATAGTGCGTAAGAACGGTCTACCAAGTATAATTGGACAAGACAGATTGCAATCAATATCAAGAACAATAAAATCTATGGGCACATAATTCCTGTTTGCAAGAATAAGAACATCATTAATTCTTCCCATAGGCTTTTTAATAGTAGAATCTGCCAAGTGCAAATTAAGAGAGCATTCTTCAATATCGGTAAGACCAAGCACATCACATAAAGACTTCGGAATTGTAGAAACACTAGCACCCAAATCACACAAAAGAAAAACACTGATAATTTTTAATCTTGACTTTGATAGTGGCTTCCCATTCATAATGTAATTTTATAACAATTGAGATCTCTAATTCCAATTTTTCTTCCAAAGCTTTCATCATGGCATCTACAATATGTTTAGTAAAAGCTTTATTTTGTTCATAAGCATGGGTGAATTAATCATGGATTGCAACAAACAAATACAATCAATCATAGAACAATTATCATAATTAAAGTCTTTGTATCCAAAAGAGCGGGCACATCACTAGTTAAAGTTTTGACCTCTCCAAATCCACTTTTATCAAAACAATTATCAAGATTTTCACCCTCCGAATTACCAGGACGCCTTCTAACTAAAGTTGACTCTACTTCAGTCCCTTTATCATCAATCTTAATTTTACTAAACAAGGTATCAATAGAAGAAACACCAATCATTTTAAGATCTTCATCATTTTTATCTTCTAAGGAGATTGGTTTAGCGGCCATTGATTTACTAGGGTAGCTTGTGCATCGGATATTTTTCCTAGCAAATTTTCAGTAAAAGCGTACTTAGATTGGAGATTACAAACTTCTCTACTAATATCATCGAGTTGTTTTGTTATAGCATCTAGCACAATAGAGTGTTCCTTAAGTTCTTCGGTAAAATATTTATTGTGCTCAAATTGTGTAGTCATATATTCCTTAGTACTTTTCTCAATTTCAAGCAAAATATTGGGGTAAGGAACATCATAATATTTTCTTTGAGGCATCATGACTACGCAAACAAGATTGCACACAAAAACAGATCTGATGAGAAAACGGCGAACGAAAAAGAGGGCGAATAAAACGGTAAATTTTTGTGAAGTGGGGGAGATGAAAACGAGAGGCAAATGGAAAATAATGTAAATTTCAAGGAGATGAGATTTGTGATTAGGAACCTGATAGATGTTGATGATGTCTCCCCGGCAACGTCGCTAGAAATCCTTTCTTGATGGCTCGTGTCCGCATCAGTTTTTCCCCGAAGAGGAAGGGATGATGCAGCACAGCTACGGTAGGTATTCCCTCAGTGATGAAACCAAGGCTATCGAACTAGTAGGAGAATGAAGCAACACTATGTAAATTTTACCTGCACACAAAGAACAAATACTTGCAGCCCGACGTGTAAGAGGGGTTGTCAATCCCTCTCGGGTAAAAGATAGATTGGTTTGTATGATTTTAGATAAATAGCTCTCACAATAAAACAAAATAAAATAAATAAATAAAAAGTGCATTAAGGTATTTTTGGGTTTTTAGAATAATAGGTCTGAAAACAAAAGCGAATAAAAATATATCTCGAAGCAAATACGATAAAGAATAGACCCGGGGGTTGTAGATTTCACTAGTGGCTTCTCTCAAGAAAATACATACGGCGGGTAAACAAATTACTGTTGGGCAATTGATAGAACCTCAAATAATTATGACCATATCCAGGCAACGATCATTATATAGGCATCACGTCCAAGATTAGTAGATCGACTCCTGCCTACATCTACTACTATTACTCCACACATCGACCGCTATCCAGCATGCATCTACTATATTAAGTTCATGGAGAAACGGAGTAATGCAATAAGAACGATGACATGATGTAGACAAGATCTATTCATGTAGGAATAGACCCCATCTTGTTATCCTTAATAGCAACGTTCAATACGTGTCTTGCTGCCCCTTCTGTCACATGGATAGGACACTGCACGATCGAACCCATCACAAAGCACCTCGTCCCCTGGCAAGAAAAATTGATCTAGTCGGCCTAACTAAACCAAAGATTCGAAGAAGAAATACGAGGCTATAAGTAATCATGCATATAAGAGATCAAAACTCAAATAACTTGCATAGATAAAATAGAACTGATCATAAACTCAAAGTTCATCGGATCCCAACAAACACACCGCAAAAAGAGTTACATCAAATAGATCTCCAAGAGACCATTGTATTGAGAATCAAAAAGAGAGAAGAAGCCATCTAGCTACTGCCTATGGACCCATAGGTCTACAATGAACTACTCACGCGTCATCGGAGAGGCACCAATGAGGATGATGAACCCCGCTGTGATGGTGTCTAGATTGGATCTCGTGGTTCTGGAACTTGCGGCGGCTGGAATTGTGTTTCGTCGACTCCCCTAGGGTTTCTGGAATATTTGGGTATTTATAGGGTGAAGAGGCGGTGCGAGAGGACACCGAGGTGGGCACAACCCACCAGGGCGCGCCTGGGCCTCCAGGCGCGCCCAGATGGTTTGTGCCCCCCCCCTCGGGGCACCCCTCTGGTACTTCTTTGGCCCATCTTGTGTCTTGTGGTCCAAAAAAATCTCCAAAAAGTTTTTCTGCGTTTGGACTCCGTTTGGTATTGATTTTCTGCAAAGTAAAAAGCAAGCAAAAAACAACAACTGGCACTGGGCACTATGTCAATAGGTTAGTACCAAAAAATGATATAAATTTGCTATAAAATGATTGTAAAACATCCAAGAATGATAATATAACAGCATGGAACAATCAAAAAATATAGATATGTTGGAGACGAATCAGGGCTCCAGAATTACGAACCGGTACTTCCGATTGTGCGCATATAGGGACTGGCGAGGTGGTTGTTTTCTGGCTAGCTATAGCAGGATGGTGCCTAGTGCCCGACATAAAAGAAAGTTTATTTTGTTCTCCTCGGTTCTTTCCCTGCTAGATCTAGACGCGTAGCGACGCATGGAGTGGTTGTGAGTCTATGGGTTATTTCTGCACTATCAGAACCAAAGTAGCTACCTGTGTCGTTATGAGTGAGCCAGATAGCAGCCCTATTAGCATGGGATGCCACCACGAGGGCATTGGGTGCACTGACGATGCACAAATGCTATAGATTGCTTAAAGCAACTACTGCTAACCGTAACACTCGTTAGTGGTTGTCTCAAATATTGTGGGAAACAGATTGGGGCAGGTTTTGGAACCTTCTTGTTGGTTTTAGGAAGGTTTCATCAGTTTTTTTGTTCCATCGTTTCTTGTGGGTTGGCCTGTTAGTGGTTGTCGCAAACATTGTGGGAAACAGGTTGGGGCAGGTTTTTGATCCTTCTTGTGGTCGGTTTCATCAGTTTGGGGAAGGTTTTATCATTTTCTTTGTTTGTTCCATCCTTTCTTGTGGGTCGGCCTATTATAGGAGTTCTCACAAACATTGCGGGTAACAGGTTGGGAGCAGGTTTTCTTCTTGCGGGTCAGCTTGTTAGTGGTTGTCACAAACATTGTGGGAAATGGGTTGAGGTAGGTTTTGGAACCTTCTTGTTGGTCTTAGGAGGTTTTCATCGCTTTTTTATTTGTTCCATCGATTTTCATTTATTCTCAGTTTTCAACCAGTTTTCTGGTTCTCTCTTGGTTTTTTTTTCTACTGGTCTTTTCTATTTGTTTTTCCTTTTTTCTTTACTTTGCCTTTTTTGATATTTGTGAATGATATTCCAATTCATGAATATTTTTCCAATTTCATGAATACTTCAAATTCATGAAATTTTCTCAAATTTCTATACATATTCTTTCAAATTCATGAACATTGTTACAATTTCGTGAACACTTCTCAAATTCGTATTTTTTTCTCAAATTCGTGAATAGTTTCTAAAATTCATCAACATTTTTAAAGTCATGAACATTTTCAAATTTGTGAACATTTATCTTCTGGAATTTTTTAAATTCATGAATATTTTTCAATTTCGTGATCATTTCGTAGATCGGAAGATTTTTAAACTCATGAACATTTTCAAATTTGTGAACATTTTCCAAATTAATGAACAATTTTTGAATTCATGAACCTTTTTAGACTTTGCAAACTTTTTTTGAATCCGTGAACATCTTTATGAATTCATGAACTTTTTTGAGTTCATGAATAGTATTTTAAATTCGAGAACATTTATTTGAATTAATGAACTTTTTTTGACTTGGCAAACACTTTTTGAATTTGTGAACATTTTTAATTCATAAATATTTTTTGAATTCATGAACATTTATGTATTCCAAACATGTTTTGAGCATGTAATTTTTTTCAGTTCACAAACATTTTTTGAATTGGCCGACATCTTTCATAAATCCTTAAACTTTTTTTTATTTGTGAGCTTTTCAACTTAAAATTAAACAAACCAAAATAAAAATCATGGCGTCGAGATGGCCCCCCTCCGCCGGCGATTCCACCGGCAACCCATGGTGATCTCGTCTTGACCTACATTTCCGGCCATGGCTGCCCCATTGGATTTCTTCCCGGGGGCAACCATTGCCTCCAAGGTCAGAGCATCTTTCTCCACTCCCATTCATTGCTCCACCACATCCCATGCCTTCCTTCTTGTGGTCTCTTTTAGCTAATCTAGCTCTCCCCTTGATCATGATCACATTGGCAATGCATTAAGTGCTTGTCTAGGTGGCGATCCTTTAGGATTTCATGTGATCCATCCGCGTGGCAATCTGTTCCAGTTCTCTGTTGCATCTGAAGCCATGGTTTCCTCATTGTTCATATATTGTCCACACTTTCATTGTTTCTTTTTCATCTTTGGGGTTTTAGTGGTCCTTCATGGTCTATGGAATACTCACGCGGGCTCCAAGAGGAATCACTTGAGTGGCGCACTGTTTCCCGTCCTCGTCACCATGTCATTCTCACCGAAGCCAACACCACTCCTCACGTCGACGGGTGGCCATCCAACCTACTCCGGCAGTCATCACTACTCAGTCTACTAGCACCCCCCCCCCCCCGGGGCGATTACCTGGATCAGGCACCCACAAACTGCATGGTCGTTGCAGATTCAAATGTTGTTGACCAACCATCCACCCAGCCCATTTTGACACTCACCCAACCCACCAGCCCATCCCTCCATAGCCCAACATCCTGGCCCATCACCTTGTCTCTTCGCCCATATATCGGTCCATCTTCTGTGCACGATGCCTTGCATCTGGCCACAAGCAATTCGAATGCTCTCAAGTTCTCTTCGACACTTAGATGACTGATGACATCCTCTACTGAGATTTCACGTCTCTGATGTTTCAGTGTAGTAGGAAATCTCCTCCAAGAGGGCGGGGGGTTAGCAATTATGCATCCCGCGACAAAATTATCAGGTAACTCATCTTACTTACAATGCATTGTATCCCATGAGTCTGGTCTAGTACAGGACGGTTCTGATCAACTATCCTATAGCCATGGAACTGCATCATCGCATACATCTCGCTTCCAACATCAGTTGCGTTGAATTTTGCTTTGAAAGGATCCCACAAGTTCTTGGCAAGCAGCATATCTAGAGTTGCGTCAACTAGCTTGTCCCCGATCACACTCAAAACGGCTCCAAGAAAGATGATGGTGACCTCCTTGAATGCTTTCTCCTGTTCAGGAACAATCATTCCTTCAGGAGTTCCACCAACGACTTGTAACACATTTATCGACTTGAGCCACTTCCAACGCTTAAAATGAGCACATGCAAACGGGGTCAATGTAGCAGCAAAGCCTTGAATCGAAAATTGCCTACAAACATTAGGTTTTTGAATTGTTGAAAAATAGCAATTTTGTGATTGATTTAATCCATAAATAAATCATGATGATAACGCTAACAATATTAATCTCATACTGAGAGTTTAACATGTGAGCAAGTACTACACACAAACCAGATACATCTATCGGGAACAAACATGAGAGGGATGAACAAAAGCATCATCTTCGATAACCTTCTTGGTGGCCTCAGAGTTAGTCAGGGAGGTGAGCAGTCGCGCCTGAACGGTCAACAAGATGGGATCGCCGGAAGCAGCAGCAGCGAGAGGAACGACGGCGGGTTGTGTGCGAGGAGGTAGAGTAGATGCGAGTCGATCTAGATAGCGGCTAGGGTTGCCACCGCCTTCAATATGGAGCCAAGAATGGAGACGTGGGGTTGGGTCCACGTCCGAGTGGACCACCCATGATCCGACGTTTTGGATTTGTAGTGCGTCCGTTAAGGACTCATACTTGGTCTGAGATAGGCACGACTTGTTCACGAAACACGACGCACGAGTGAAGCGAGGTGGGCAGCCGATGAGAAGTGTTCAGGAACCACTCCCCTTCTCAAGCTTCAATAGCATATGAAAGAGAAACCCTTATAAAGGGGTCCCTCAACTCTTCTCTATCCATGAGGTGGTAGTATGCTTCCACTACCATGTCATGATACCCCACATGGCCTTTGAAATTTTTCAGGATTATTATTTATATGGGCCTAAAGGCCATCTATAATTCAACATATCCTACTGAGAATTACAGTGAGTTCAGCTACAAATTTGATGAAGGTGAATTTTGCTACATATTTGTTCGAATCAGATGCGTACTTTATGGGTGATCAATCTATTCTTCTTTGCAAAAATAGGTAAATATCAAGCCTCGGTTGTTCTAGGGACGTATGCATCAACATCCTTTGAGTACGTAATGCTTGCGTACATATGCAAACGTAGGCATGAAAGTCACATGCATGTGCGCCAGGTGTTTCCCCGACCACGTGAAGGCGAAGGCAGCTGCTTAACAAGCAAGGTTTCCTGTGCATAGTGGGACGCACACTTGTAGACAGTCACATGCATGTCTATCCGTCAGCCCTCCGGCGTGCAGGGCATGCCGATTATATAGGTCAACAGAGACCAAGATTCTCTACCTTGTTTAGCATCCAGCTCTACTCCCAACACACACATCAAATACATAGACGTACCTTAGCGACCATGGACGGCCATCGGGAGGGTCGACATCGGCGACGCTGGGCCGCCCGGCGGCCGTGCTCCGGCACGTACATTTGTCCCGGTCGGCATTGGCTTGCCTTGCCTAGACTGCACCCTGCAGGTAACGTATATTTGTCTATGCCTTCTATATCCTGTTTCCTGCTGTCAAGCGTCTCGTATGGCAGCGCTAGCACTATGTATATCACCTTTTTCCCTGCAATTCTGACACTGGGTATTGGCAAAATCACTACTAAAGGCATCTCCAACAGTTTGTATATTAACTTGTTGGTAAAGTATGCCATGTCATCAATCAGCATCTTAACATACAACAAATTCAATGGGTTGTATCTAGTTTGCCCAATAAAATGTGAGATAATAAATAAGGTGTTCTCTCATTCCACATTGAAGCTTGTGCAAGAGGTGTTGGTTCATATACATACAACCTTCCTCTCTTTCCTTATTTATTGTATGACACATCATCAAAAATTCTATGTGGCAAACTCTAGCAACAACTATTTTACAATCATTGAAGATGCCCTAATAGGTACTGATGGTGCTGAAGCGGTGCAGGACGGACGATCGAGATTCCCGGTACATATGCCGCCCGGAGGGAAACGTCGAGCTTGGGAACAATCGAACATGCAAAGTCCGCGTATCAAATTTCCTCTATTATTTTATGCATTACCCTCAGCATACCTTGCCGCTCTTGTAACCAATATTATTACCACCAAGATAAGATAACGGAGATGGGATTTTTCCACATTAATTGATTGATTAGGTTTTTCAGGAACCATACACAAAGAAAGAAAGAATGTTCACCACTACCGCGATAGGTTGAATATTGTTCTCAATAACTGGATGCTTTCTTGTTCACATACATGGTATCGTTCTTAATACTTCCTCCGTTTTTATTTACTCTGCATATTAGAGTTGACTGAATTCAAACTTCGTAAAGTTTGACTAAGTTTAGTTCTTTTTACTAGATTAATTCCACCATGAAAGCTGAGGATATGATGATTCTTTCTTTTTTTGCAATATTTCTGAGCATGTATTATATGTTCACGATTGCCACCGAATCTATTTCATTGTGAGAAGTAATTTCCGGGTGATTTATGATTTCATAACGTAAACGCACATGCTTGCTAGAATTAAAAATATATTTTGGATTGGTGTGTGTGTGTATAATGCACGTACACTTGCAAGGCAGACTGTACAAAAGAACCACAGCATTTCCGTCACACACACAAAAAGAACCACAATATTTAGTAGAAGTTTTGTAACCTAGCACTCCTAATTAAGAAAAAAGAATTCATTTTCGTGAACTTTGCAAAACATGTTTGTAAGTTAAAATTATGAAGAAAGAAAGAACACATGTATATCTTGATTTGCAAATTACACATATAATTCTTTGCAAATTAATATGATCATTTGTGGCCTAGGTGAAAATGAAAGTGCTCTAATTTAAAAGTTTGAACTTTTTGCCCGCAAAAAAAAGTTGAACTTAAACTGCAGCATTCTCATTTTCATATTTATATGCAGGTCGTAAATCGTATTATTTTATGGAAATTTACATGAGTAAGTTCAACTAAAAGTTTATGTCTTACTTTTGCAAGTTTAATAAAATGTATACACCCAAACCCAAGATCATTCTAGTATTTTTCCCATAGCATTCTTTTAAAAAGAGGACCATTACATTAATTTAGACTACCATGAATACTACGTCAGGACTGATATGGGCCGTTGTGACAGCTGTTCTGGAACTTGCCATGAACCTTTTAAGTTTGTTTCCTTGTTGAAGGGCTATATATCCTGGACACTGCATATAAAAAATGTCATAGGATGACGCACAGTGTCATTTCAGTTTGAATGATAGCCCACTTAGACCAGGCTTGTTTTGTTCAACCAATCCAATGAAAGCAACTAATAATTTTTGGGGCCCCTAGAAGAAACTAGGAATTTTTGGGTAAGGTTCAGAATGACTCTCACATCGACTACTATGCATGTCCATATACGTCGTGCCTCTATTTTAGGTTGGGAAATAACACTCTACCAAGTTCCTAATGGCTAAAATTTTGACTGCATATATCTTTAAATTATCAATTATATGTTTAAATTTTATATTAATAATTCTATTAAAATGTCTTTCAGGCTATACAATTCTATGGAAGTTGATCAAAATTCCAGTGATGTATTGTTCTTTCTTTTCTTTGATTGTTCTGCTTGTTGTACATATTTTATTTTATTTATAAAACTATATTGTAGAATGGTTTTCTTCAATCTTTGGGTCATATTTTGTTTTGTTTTGAAAACCGCGTCTACTTTCAAAAGAAACAACCATTGCAACCGATTGTGAAGTAGTACAAACAAACTTCACACTAGTGATACACAAATAATTATGGGAGGGCTCGGTGCTCTTTGAGGATAAATGAGCTGAGCCTATTGATGGACACAAGGTTGTTTGTTCCGCCGATGTCACCTACTTATTTAAAAGCAAGCATGTGTTGTGATGCACACAATACTCATATGTGCATGACAACACATCCTCACTGCAAATGAAGCTATCGAACATCAATACTTCAAGTGGTACTACATATTATAGAACCACAAGGTACAACTCGTAAAAAAGTATACACGTATACCACCACGCACTCAAGTGACATTTGTAGTTTGGAGATTGACAAGGCTTCCATATACTCCTTGGTGTCGAGGGATACACGTCATTCATGAAAAGTAATTTCCAGCTTGCGTTAGAAACACAATGAGCAAACCCCAAGATAAATCACCTGTAATGGATTACAACAAGATTATCAAGCCACAAAACATGATTCTCCAGTATTTACAGACAAAAGATGCACTGATATGTACCAAACAACGTTTTCCATTTTGCATATGTTCTGGAGAGAGACGCATATTTGTCTGTTTGCAATGTTGTGGCATCCACACATAACATCTCTGCATACATGCACAGATCACTGTGCCTGCTACTCCTGCCATACACATGCAACGTCGTTGTGCTAAATCGGTCCAGTCACAACACAATGTTAATTATCCTATATAGATGCAGTCCACTCGTGAATACAGGTATACATGCTATATATGCAGGGGCGGATCTATGTTCAACCCATGTCCGCAAGCCTTGGTAAAAACATGAAGAATTTGTTTTGGAGGCTGCTTAGAGTAGAAAAAATATCGGTTTTGAGCCCCCCCCCCCCCCCCCCACACCACCACCAGAAAGAAACAAAGATCCTGGCTAGCTCCACCACCGAGTATACGGAAAATGAGCGTCTATATTTGTCGTCTTACTGATTGAAAAAATGGTTTTGTATGGCATACATATTCAGCGGCGCGCGGCAAAAATGGTTGTGTATGGCATATATATTCAGCGGCGCGCGGCAAAGTCTCTGGTATGTCTGTATTGGATATACCTGAAAAGATTCTGGTTGGAGCGAGCTCTCGCGTCTCTTCCCTACACCTAGCTAGCCTTGTATCATGCAAAAAGACAAGGACGTGAAAGAAACACCAGGAAACCACGCCCAATCAAAAATAATCTATTGGATATTGATCAAACTCGATGCTGCATATAGCATGTGCAGCTGTGCAAGTACGTAGTATTGTCTAGGTTCCCCACATTAGTTAATTACTACTCCCTCTGTTTCATAATATAAGAGCGTTTTTGACACCACGCTAGTGTAAAAAATGCTCTTATATCATGGGATATAGGGAGTACATTCGTGAGTAGATAAATTTCCAAGAAACATGTGGGTTAAACTTTTTTTTAACTTTGACTTGCATCATATGTAAATACTTACAGTGGAGTATTTATATATTAAGATAAGTAACACTAGTTAGTTATGATAACAATTTCCAAAATATACTCTTTTTAGAACTTTTTAATATGTAACTAGCAGCGTGTACCATTCATTTGCATTTCCGGATTTGTTATCAACAGTTATATTTCTATATTTCCTACCATATTGGTTTCAAAATATCTTTTAGGGAATATTGTGTTTGAAATGTATCTTCATTTACTACTATTATTTGTAGATATACCCTCTTTTGTTACTTCAAGATGCGGTGAGTTGCGCCCAGTGACCCTTATTCATGCATGTGCCTCTGTTTGACTCTCTTGCACTCCTATCAATCTGTTTTGCTACCACTAGACCCAGACACGGTTATACACCAAGAACACATGCATGTTACTACATCCAAAAATATTTAACGTCAAAACAAGTTTAAGTTTGTGTCCCACATTTGATGTTTAGGTTCAATATTTACACCTGCTAATTCATCT
The DNA here is from genome assembly GCF_018294505.1 of Triticum aestivum. NCBI lineage: Eukaryota > Viridiplantae > Streptophyta > Magnoliopsida > Poales > Poaceae > Triticum > Triticum aestivum. The sequence goes on along the minus strand of NC_057808.1, from coordinate 68,414,311 downwards.
AACTATTTTCCCTGAGCTACAGTTCTCTTTCAATCCGTTGCGTAAACCGTGCTCCAGTTTCTCCTTCTACTTTTAACTCGTTGTTCTCCATTTAAGTTTAGGTTGAGGATGTGTCTTGCATTGTTGTGGATCATTATAATCTCATTTACTCAACCTACTATTGCCTTTAAGTATTTGCTTTACTCGCCCTTTCCTGTTTTTGTGGTTAATTTATTTAGTACATTGCAAAATAAGCATAGCAGGACATAGTTCAACAACTGCAAACTGATTAAAGATATGCAAATCCAGTTACTAATTTATATATACTTATTTTCTGGGGCTGCAAATTTTTTTTAAATTTGTTGTGCACCCCTTGTCATGATTTCTCTTGCTACTCTAAGAATATTTCCATGCACCTTGCAATGACGTGATTAGTTACATATCTCGTTGGCATGGTGCGTTGAAAGCCCTCCTACCACACCTAGAGATATGTAAGTAACCACGTCACATTCCATAGGATCTCTTACGTATTGGAATGTCCACCACACCTAACTCAATTGGAATTGTTTCCCTTTTTGAGGAAAAAATAACCAAAGGTCATCTTATAGCTGAATATTATTAAGGAAAATGGTAGACAATACAACTGAAAGATAACAACACACAAAATGACAAGCAAAAAATTACATCAAAAATAATATTGACCATCTTCTTACTTTGATTGTGAGCCGCTTGTTGGATTTTGCAAAATGCACTGAACTAGAAGTAAGCGAAAGGGACACCTCCCAACGTCCTCACCAGGCCAGGCTTTGATTGCCAAAAACGATATCTAGTAATCTCTGAAGGAATGTTGGTTGGGGGCATCACCCCACGCAATCCAGACTTCTAATCCTTCACCGCCAACCGAGAGGGTTCGAGAAACCAGGCCATATGTCATAGAACAACTCAAAAGAGGAGGTTGAAGTTGCCGCACTAAGATCCAGTCAACTGCTTCCCTTGACTGACACACAGACTGTGAAAATCTGATGAGACCCAACAAATCTGGCAACATCTATCCTCAAAGGCCCTTCATCAGCGTCGGATAAAATATCGTTCAGGTAGGGAGATGCTGGAGAGATCTTATTTGGATGTGCCATCATCTAAGCCAGATCGTTGATGGCGGTATGGAAACAAAACCCTAAGGGAAACAAGAACTAAGAGAAACCAAAGTGGGTCCCCACTCCTCTGGCTGCCGCTGAATTGCCAAAAGGAAGGCAGGAGGGGAGCCGAGGCGGCGGTGCGAAGGAGACTTGGTGGTGGCTAGGGTTAGGAAAAGGGGTTTTTTTTTAGCCCAATTGGCTTTCCATATGAACAACCGGTCCGTACGTATTATTCTAAACCCACGAGATATGTTCTAACTAACATGTATGTGTGCATCCCTCATGTTAGGTTTTAAATCTCCACCTTCAAAATTAGGATCCAAAATCAACAGAGTAAATAATTTAGTCTGTGTACAAGAACATGGTGACTTATTTGTCTCATTTTCTTAATAATATAGTTGACTGTTATTCATGTAACTATCTTGCGAGCTATTACAAACTAAGAGATCATGTGGCTCAATTTTATGTGTAAATGGTAAATAATCCCCCAAATCATAATGCTTGATCTATCTTTCCCAGTAATCAGGCACGAGGGCTCCCAATGCATTTAGGAAGTATGCTCCCTCTATCCGAGTGAGGACTTATTTGAAATCAATATGTTTTAAATTTGACAAAATTCATAGGAAAAATATCAACATCTACATTACCAAACCAATACAGCTATCATGAAAGTTTCCATAATGTATTTATTGTATATTGAGTATATTGATATTTCTTACATAAACTTGATAAAAAAATAAAAAATTGCTCGATATCTATTTTTTTCATTTGAAGTTTGTCCAAGCATGCAAGTGCATATTTTTAAGATGATTTGATCATAATTTCGTTTCTTGGGGTTTTAGGTGATTAAGTTATTGAAATTATCCCCATGCATTATACTTCAATCATTTTTAATCGAGTCAAATACACCACGGGTGCCTCAACTTGTTCGGTGCGGTCACTTTGGTGCCTAAACTTGTAAAATACACGAAACCGGTGCCGTAACTTGTCCGAGGGTTCAAATATGATGCCTCCATCCGTATCCGGGCATATGCACTACCCACATGGCGTGCCAACGTGGCATCAGCCCACATGTCAATGGGAGTGAGAGGAGTGTGCTGGTTGTTTTACAGAAAACTCCTTGTACTTTATATATTTTTTGCAAAAGCTCTTGACATTTTATTTAAATACGTCAAACTACATTGATCCCACTGTCAAATCTAGGTCTCGCATGTCAGCACATGGGATAAAATAGTAATAACAAAAAAAGAGCACCCGACAGGATTCGAACACATGTGCTAATCACTACGCCTAGAATAGTTGACTGTGCAATATCCTAATACACTTCTATTTGTCAAGAAACCGGGCGAAATAATAAAAAGAAATAAAAAAGAAAAAGTTGATTCGTGGGAAATTAAAAGAAATTCTCACCTTTGAAAAAAAGAACTATTCAACATATTACCTGCCATGAACTTAAAAAGGTGTTAGTGCATTAAGAAATTGTAGACGTGTTTTTCAAAAATGTCTGTCATGCATTCAAAAATTACAACATCTATTTCATAAAATGTTCAATATGTATTAAAAATTAGTGTAAAATTATTCTTACATTTCTACTAACACGTCTAACATGTGTTAACACATTTATAGAATTTATTGTTTCTACACAATGATTTTTAATATATGTTGAACAATTTTCAGAATACAACGTTGTTGATTTTTAATAATTATGTATTCTAAAAATACAACAAAGATACAAAATAATTCTGCGTGTTTGTGGTCCTGAATGAAGATGCAAAACAAATTTGTAATATTTTATAATATACATTGAACTGTTTAAATCAACATAAATTTTAGAAAATGTTCATGGTTAAATCTTTGAACTACAAATAATAAAAATAGAATTAAAATTTAAATAGACAATAATTGCATGTTGATAATTATTATATTTTATAATATTTTATATCATAAAAATCAAACAGTAACTTAAAAACATAATAGAAATTGCAGAGCGATAGATAGACTTTCCAGCTAACAGCTGTACACAAAGTACTATTAGTTTTGGTGGCTAGCGTGCTAGCGTGCGTACTAGTTATGTAACGTGGATGTCCCAGGGTCGAAACCAATTCAAAGACACAGTTTTCTTTTTTCTGTTATTAGCATATACAGAGCAAGGGCTGACTTGTGACTTTAGTTAAATTTTAGGAGTTTTCTGAAGAAAAAAACTCGTACGCATTTCACCCAGCGCAGGCATCGCTCACACCCACTGACATGTGGGTCAGCCACCAGCTATCCATGTGGACATCACATACGGTGGCATTCGGGCGGAGGGACCGTATATGCACCGTGTGACAAGTTATAGCACCGTTTTTGTGTATTTTATAAGTTTAGGCACTAAACTGACCGCAACGGACAAGTTAAGGCACCCGTGGTGCATTTAACTCTTTTTAATCACTAACACATCTTAGTGGTCGTCCTTGGTGACAAATATTTAGCAAGTAAGCTTTCTCTAGAAGGCAGATACTTTCTCTGTTCTAGTTTAGGTTAGGTGACGTTCACGCATTTTGAGATTTAAATTTGGTCATCAGTTTGCTTGCAGAAAAAGAGTTACACGTCACAAAAATTATATCGTTGATTTTGTATTTGAAAAAATAATACCAATTGTATAATTTATTTTTATGACAAATGAGTTGGCTAGCAGGGTTCTAACCGTCTTCCTCTTCTTTCTTGCTTCCTATCCTCGGTGTTTGCAGCGTGGACATTTCAAAGGACAGCTACATGCATGCACATGCACGCCCAATGATCACATCACACGTCGTCCCTGCGGCCGCCGTGTCCTTCAAAACTCTTCTCGATCTTTACCTCTGCACGCCTCTATATATATATATATATATATATATATATATATATATATGTATATATATATATATATATATATATATATAGGCGTGAACTCACTCACACTCACACGCCTTCTAGCACGATCCATAACCAACGAGATTTCTCTCGTTTGATTCTTAATTCTTAGGCCAAGCACATCGGGCATGGATATAGATATGACGGGCTCCGGCTACTCCGACCTCCACCTCCTGGACGCCACCACCGGAGCCAGAGAAGGCGCCAGCAACGATGCCGCTGACAACTTCGTCGAGATGTTCGATGGTTACCAATCCACGTACGCAATTAATGCATGGAACGTGCATGGAATTTTGTGTGTGTACACACATCCATATATAAGGCTCATGTATATGGATCTTGCACTTCGGTACAGCGGTGACCTCTTCGAGTTGGTGAGGCGAGGAGGAGGGCGCAGGGCTATGGAGGTGCCGCCACCTGCAGTCTCCGGCCTCCCCATGTCGCCGCCTCAAGTGCCTGAGGTGCTGCCTCAGCCGCCTTCTGAAGAAGATATGGCGGCATGGCTCTACCCAGTTGTACGCGGTGAGGAGTTCGTCGCTGGTCATCCCCGCGGAAATGGAGGCGTTGCTGCAAGTCTAATGGCCGTGGGTGATCAGCAAGTGCAGTCCAAGGACCCAAGCAAGAGGTCGACGGACAAGGTTAGCGTTCGAGCAACAAGGCAGAGGAAATTTTCCTTTCCAAACAGTTGATGAGTGATGCTTGCTTCTCCCATGCATGGTTCATCTTTGCCTCTTTGGTATATTGATATATAGGGCGCAGCAAGCAATTGGAGGGACAGGAGGGAGACAGCAGGCACAAGGAGGTCCAAATATTCAGAAACACACAGGCTGGCAGAAAAGGTAAAGCTGTACTTTGGCAGTTTTCTTCTTTTGTGAAGTTTATTTGTTTTTATATTGCCTTCATATGAACCATGCCACCGTGCGTGTATATATAACAGAGAAGAAGGCGCGGGGTAATTGAGAGGTTCAAGACTCTGCAGCAGCTCGTTCCAGGATGCGACCAGGTTTGACCACCACTCCAATATGACTTCTACGTACCATGCGTAAATATGTCTTTTTTACGAGAAACATAAATCAATATGTTCAATCTGCAATTGCCTAATTGACCTGAATTAGTGTTAACCATGTTTCGCACTTTCAGTGTATATAATTCACCGAAATTTTGGAATTTTATTAATTTGATAGATACTTGAATAATTGTCTTCCATTCAACATATTCCAGCAATTCGGTAGCTAGTACACACAAATTAAATAATTTATTAAAAAAATTAATTTCTAAAATATTTGGCTATGCTCAATGTAATTCAAATGAAATTTCGGTCCTTTGGCCAGAATGAAAACCGAAATTACCGTATGTCAATTTGGCTATGGGTGAAATATTTCTGAAACTAAAATTCAAAACCATGGTTTTAGCATCCCAATCATTGTACTTGGGATCTTTAGTTAGACCAAAACACAACCCTTCTCGTCTCGCCGCACTCACCGAAATCAGTCACATTCTGCATAGGTTGCACATTTAGATATTTCAGGGAGCAAGTGTCATACGGGTATCATGAAGTGCCATCTACTAAAAGATGATGTGGCATTGTAATTAAAGAGAGAGAAAATTCAAGTATAGTATCATAACGTATCAAAGAAGAAAAGTTGATAAGAAATAGATAATATCCACAACTTTCTATTGAGATTCTACAAATAAATAAATGAAGTGATAATAAATAATATGATATTAGTATATATGATAATATGCCATTTGAGTGTAGTAACTAAAACAGTATCATGCAGTGTGATAGTTACACATGATACTACACGATTCAATTGGCCTTAATAAGAGTTAATATTACACTTTTCAGGCTTAATATGCGACTTAGGTTTAAAAAAAACTTACATTGCAGAGAAGTAGTACTATAACATTCAAGAGGGAGGATTTTTGGCTCCCAGGCTCCATGGAGCCCGATATTTTTAGAATAATAATCAAAAACATATTTTAAAGATTCAAAATCTAAAAACAAATATACACTTACATAAGGATATTTACCGCATTGCTGTAAATTTTCATAATGAAATACGTTTTAACCTGATCTACACACACACACACAAAATCATGAACTTTTATAATGAATAATGCATGTGTCAGAAATACATGATATTTTTTGTAGCTCACATCAAAACATATTTCATCTTGAAACTTTACAACTATGCAGTATATATCCCTATATATGAGTGTATTTGTTTTCAGGATTTTAAAACCTAAAAAAATGAAATCTGAAAATTTCAACATTCAGACTCCATGGAGCCCGGGATTCATTAGCAATTTCCAAAAGATTAAATATCTTTCCGTGCCTACCATGCAGTGTAACCAAGCCACGACGCTGGACCAGACGATCCAGTACATGAAGTCGCTGCAGCAGCAAGTCCAGTCAATGTCGTCCGTCGCGGGCTGCAGCATGAGACCAGCAACCGAGGCGGTGGTGCATCCCTTAGCGCCGCCGCTATACATCCAGCCCACTGCCGGCGCCATTGCTCCATGTACGCCGATGCTGCCGCCAGCTTTGTGCCGCTGCTCCTGCAGGGATGGTGATGTTTGCCGGGCCGCACATGCTCCAGCGGCGCACCATCCCGCAGTGACGCTGACGATGATGCGGCCGCCATTTATCCATAAGCCAACTGCTCCAAACACAGGACCTGCAGCAAGGTATCCGTCGAAGGGCCTCAGGTACCATCCGTAACCACAAGGGCAGCAGCCCACGGCACAAGGATAATGTAAACTACTAGCCCAATTTGGCCAGTTTAAAATGTATGTTAGTATGTATGTATGTAATATGGTTGTGTGTATCGCTCGATGTAGAGAAAACAAAAGAAAAAGAAAATGTTACTCCGATCCATAATAAATGTCGCAGTTTAAAACTAAGGTTAAATTAATCTTAATTCAAAACTACGGCATTTATTTTGGATCGGAGGGAGTAGTATGTGTGTATTAACAATGGTGAAGATTGATGAACTGTAAGTTGCATTTTCCTTGCAATACGATGATGAAACCATCATTCCCAGTGAGAAAAATAACTCCATCTCGCTAATCTTATATCTTAAATCTTGTTTAATTCGTGGATATGGTTGGAGGGACGTTCCTGCATCACTGTTTATGGACGCGTCCAAACACATGCCCTTAAGCTCCATCAAGTAGTCGTCTTTTTGCATACAACGTAGACCTAGGTAGCTAGCTTTGCATTATTGCATTTGTGTGGCTGCGCGCGCCACCAATTCTGGGCATATGTACAAGACTACAGATGCCGTATCTTTATCGTGCTTCCTATGGAGCCACGTGCTCATGCATGGGCACATCGCACACGTAACGGTATTTCATATGAGTGCATGTTTGTCGTCTTCTACCGTTTTGCTCACTGGTATATGTGTACAGCACATGATGATGTATATGCCCGCATCTAACCTTTGCTAGCTGGTATGCATACATCTGACGACAAAAATATCGGAGCCATGCAAATCATGTAGTGCTCTTGTGAAGCATTTCTTAGACACTAATATCTGTATTATGGCACCCAATTTTTTTTTGAATTATACTCCCTTCCTTCCACAATATAGTGCGTAAAGATTTTTTGAAAAGTCAAACTTACAAACTGACCAAGTTTATACAGAAAAATATATACATCTAAAATACCATATACATATCATTAGCTACATCACAAGACATATTTCCATATTGTACATATTTGATATTGTAGATATAAATAGTTTTTCTATAAACTTGGTCAATATTTGTTAAAATTGACTTTCTGAAAAATCTATATGCACTATATTAAAAAATGGAGAGAGCATTAATAAAAACGTAAAAAAAGATCATTAAGAAAATATTCAGATGTATAATAGTTACTTTTAATAAAAGAAAACGATCATTAAGAAAACCCTGTAAAACATAAAAATAGACATAAGCCCTCAAGAATATCTTCACGAGATGAACATGTTATCGCTCGCTTAGTCGTTGTTGCGTCGCAAGAGGAGAGAACAAAAACGAGATGCACAACAGTTGTGTCGTCCGCATAGACTTATAGAGGGTAACTCCTAATTCAGGTCATCCCATTGATCACACGTCGCGTACGACATGATCTGGGGAAGAAGACAAATTGGTGGAGGTCGTGCCCCAATCTATGACGTTGGTCGGGCTAGGGTCACTGGCGGGAGCCGACGACCTGGCCTACAATCATGCGTGGGTGAGAACAACCTGCGCATAATTAAAAATCTAATATTTTTTTTGCCGGTAAGGAGAGTTAAACTAATTAGGAGGCGTCATTGGTGTTCATCGCATCGGAAATTTCCACGGGACATTCCTTAGCCAGACTTGCTATTCTTTTCTCCTTTCTTTGTAGCTTACCAAGCTGACTGTGGTGCCACACTTGCTATCTTGCTTAATTTAGCTAGATCGTGAGACACACCATTTGCATCACGTCTAATTTTCACGACCTTTACATCTCTTTCCAGAATGGCCTCACCGAGTGTCATTCTAGTCCTGAGCTCATATGCACCTGCTACAAATAGTAAACTCTCGAAAAATAGAAAAAAAAACAAATGATTCTGAATTTATTTGCTTATAACCATGTTTAAACTTTTGTTATAAAATGGCATTTGTGGGTATGTGGGAAAAAAACAGTGCCCCAAAATGGTTTCAAAAATAGTTTTTTTTTTTTGTGGGCATCGATTTTCCTTTCTTTTTGCTCAGATCTCCGTGAGCGTCATTTCATCACAAAACTCTACATGCATGTGAAACGCCCATCAATGTTTATAGAAAATGTTTGGAATTTTCAAATGTTTTTACTATCTTTTATAGTTTACCGTTCATCCTGGTGCATGCGCACCCAGGAGCAGAAACTCAATGTCCGACATGCATGACAAGGTCCTCAGACACACAGCCAAAAATATACCTTCGTACATTCAGTAGATGAAGAAGGGAGTAGCTTCCGACATGTTGCGTGCCGACTGTACAAGAGAGTGATACCATCATTCTTTCATTTCCTCAGGTCAATACATCCTCCGTATCAAAATGTAAGACGTTTTTTAGGCAAGTTTGGCCTAGAAAACATCTTATATTTTGAAACAGAGACGGTATTATATAGTCGGACACATACATACGTCCCATGAACACATATGTCCATGTGTATTTTTGCACACCCGGACCATATATCTTATCACAATACAAAATTAAATTTTAGAAGAGCTGACCACATATGCCATGTGGTATATACTACGTGTGTGTACAACTTTAACTACTACTCTATAGATACATGAGCTTCCGGCCTACTACTACTACCACCACTACTACTATTCAGTAATTACAACTAAAACAAGCCGTAGTAATTAAACACATAAGTACCACACGACCTCACGCGCGCTGCTGCTAGTTGGGCATGCATATCGTTCAGACCATAAGATCGATCGATTCGATTCCATTGATGGTCCATGCACCGCTGCTGCTAGTTGGGCATGCATATCGTTCAAACCATAAGATCGATCGATTCGATTCCATTGATGGTGCATGCACACGTAGATCATTTCTGGTTTCTCCCGATGTAACATCAAAAAAATACAAAGGTGGTGGTCAGTTTTTTTTTTAGATGAAGGTGGTGGTCAGTTAAACCAACAAGTTGTACATGCGGCCGCGCCGACGCTCTCTCAAAAAGTTGTACGTGGGTGTGGGAGAGAGCTCATTGCCTGGGCCCCGGCAACTTGAAACATACTGTACATATGATCACGCGTACGTACGTTCATCTGCTTAATTACCTGTGGTTCGGCACGGTGGAATCGTTTGGGACGAGATGTGGACAACGAGGAGCAAGCGGCCTCGGCTCACCGGCAACTGGATGACGAGCACACGGCGGCAGAGGCGTGCCGTGGTGTGGACAAGAGTACACCGCCGGGAAAACCGGGTACTGAGGGAGCATCACCGGCGCCTGCCCGCCTGCAGGCAGTTGCATGCACGACGGCGGTATCACCCCCAGCGGCAAGAATGGCGTCGGTGTGGCGTATCCGGCGGTCGACATCATCTGCATGCATGCCAAGTGAAAGTATCTGTTAGCCTGATTACTTCACGTAGATATATATAGAGACTTCGAAACTCTCATGCAATAAACAACTAATATAAGGAGCGCGTACCTGGATTTGGTGCTGGAGTGATTTCACGTACTTGATGACCTCCTCCAGCGTCGAGGCCTTGTCAGTCTGATGAAAAAAAAGTCATATGCCGGTCAAATTTACTCCATGCATGCACCTGCGCTAGCTCCATCTTAATTTTGATTTAGGTCAAACATAATGTAAAAAGTTGCCATCATGGCACACTAGTAGAAATAGATACAAATACTACAAATGATGAAATGATTTTGCATGGTTTTAGCCCGGTTTTCCGTTAATTAACTGGGCAATTCTTTTCCTTTTAATTAATCGACGAGGCAAATCTTTTGCCTCCGTTTCAAAAAAAAAATGAAATGATTTTGCCAAAGTAGTGTGCAGAAGTAAGGTAGGATAGTACCTTGCTGCACCTGGGCGTCAGTTGCTGCAAAGTCCTCAGCCTGTCGTTGATCTTGTCTCGCCGCCTCTGCGTGCATGCATGCATGCAAGTTAAGCCCATCATGTATATACATCAGCAATGTACGTACGCACGCATGTGTATCCGATAGCTCCGTACCTGTTCGGCTGCTTTTCCGGAACAAGACCTTCTTCGGCCGCTGCTCGACCGCCCACGTCGGCACTCGGCTGCACCATCCGCCGCAAGGCTGGTGGTCGGCGCGTCGGCGGAGGCGATACTGCGGTGCCCACCGGTGCCACAGCTGGTGCTGGGCATCATGGTGTTTCGTCCCTCAGACTTGGTTGTTGTCATCGTGGCGGTCGCAGCGCTCCGAGGCTCCCGCTCATCCGAGGCCTCCTGCTCGAAAACCTGGCAGAGCCACGACGCCATCTCGGCGTCGCTTGCCATCGGTTTTCCACAAGGGAGAGGAGACGACGGTGGCAGCGGCAGAGGAAGATGATCGACCATCGGAGGCTTTTCGTGGACGACGTCGATGGAGCTACCTGCACCGCCCCCGCCGTCCCGGCGCAGCAGCAGCTCGAGCAGCTCGTGGCTGCAAAGTACCGCCATGAAAACATGTACACTCCGCGCGCCCCTGAACAATGAACAAAACCGGACGGCACTCACGTAAGGTAGTAGTCGTCGAGGTTGTCGTGGTCGCGGACAACTCCAGGGACACCCTGGTACTCCGGCACCTCGCCGTCCATCAACTCCTCCCGGTCCGGTGGCAAAAGCTTAGGTAGAGGTTGACTTGGAGATCGACGAGAGCCAGCGACTGGAGACGCCGCCAGGCCCAAGGGTGCATATATATAGCTTCACGTCCTAGGTTCCTAGCACGCAGCTGCAGCAGCTAGCTAGGGCACACATGCACGGACGTACGTACACGTGGCGGGACTGTGGAGCGGAAGCAGCACGATTTTGAGCGTTTGGCGGCGTGCGGCGGTGGCCGGCTACGGCTAGCTGGCATGCCTGTCCCCTGTCCGCGTACACGGCAGGAAAGGCGGTTTGCTGCTCGACGGCGGCAGCGGTATTTCACCACCGCGGCGGCCGCTGGCGCGGAGGCGCATGCAGGCATGGTGTGGTGGGCGTCGGCCGGCGGGCGCATCCGAATCGGTGGTCTGATTCGCTACGTGTTGTTTTTATATATGTCGACGCGCTCGCGAGGGCGAGAGCCTTCGTGTGTGGCGGAGACGACGGACACGCGTGCGGAGTTTTTCGGATCTGGCAAGATACGCTGCAGCATAGACCTAGAGTTAACCTAGGAGTGGCTGTGCCGACGTGGACGAACTGATGCGCGATACGTTCGTGACTTAGGATCGAAGCAAAGCTGTGCATGGGTCGGTCGGTATCAGCCCAACCCACGGGCGACAGACACAATGGAGGTATAGAAAAGGAGGCCCACGTGCGGAGACGACGACATACGGCACTAGATTGCCTACAAGCCCATGTGCCCATTCAAACCCAAGAACACCATACCTTCTCCAAAATACTAGTTAACGGTTAGCCTTTGTTAAGGTCATTCCCTATTTACTCAGGTGCTGAAAAATATCACATTGCATGTGCGTATTTATCGTAATCTGGGAGTTTTTCATTCTTTTTCATAGATTCATTTATTCACAAAAAATATCTCTAAAATAGTGTGTCCAAATAACGACCATTTTCACCATTGAATTGTTGACGTCAAGATCTTCGAAACTGGATCACATGTTAATAGGTTTCCACGAACTTTTTTTTCAGAATAAAAAACCACCAAAAAAGCAGAAAAATAGAAAAAGGAAACTAGAACTAAACAGGAACCCAAAAAATCGAATACCAAAACAAATCTAGAAAAACAAAAAATAGCATCCGAAAAAAACATAAATTGAAGAAGAAGAAAATGAAGCCCAAAAGCAAGGTTGCAGTTTTTACTTATTTTTTTAAGCACACATTTTTTTTCTTTTTTCAGAAAAGCACAGGATGTGCTTTCGCAAAAGCAAGGTTGTGCTTCTTGTAAAAGCACAACTATGTTTTTTCCTTTTCGAGTAAAAGCATAGTTGTGCTTTGACGGGAGCACATGTTATGCTTCTCGCGTAAGCAAATATGTGCTTCCACAAGAAACAAAATCGCGCTTCTCATGCAAGCATAAATTTATTTTGGAGAAGCACATATATGCTTCACCAAACAAAACTAGACAAAAACCAAAAAGCCCAAAAAAACAGGAAGAAAACATCTAAAAGCGGAAAATGCTTGGAGAGAAAAAAAAAAGAAACCCAGAAGGAGCGACCAGCATATGACACGTGGCGACGACTGGACGCACCATTTGACGCACTCTCAAATCACAAAAATAACTCTTGCGAGGCTCCTGGAATGGGTAATCGTTCGTTAGCTAGTCCATGCCTTCTCTATTTTGATCCTTCGTGCCCCCGACATTAGGCATTCGCTACCTTGCCACGACGTCATCTTTGACATACTCACTCAAACCAACTCTAGCACAACAGTCGTACCGTCCCGGCTCATAAAATATGACAATTTTAATCTGAGTAACAATCTAATATAGTCCTCATATGCTTCCAGATCAACATAATTTATGAAGCCCGCTCCATAAACAAGCTCCTAACCTCCAAACATGGAGTTTGTGGGGGTCCGTTTGGGGCTCGCTTCATTTCCAACCGCCAAAGCGGGACAGCCACTTTCTTCCTCCTCCCACCACGGTCAGGTTTTGAAGCTGCACAGCCTCCTGTCTGCGGTACAAAATACAAGGTCCCCGGGGTTTTTTAAAGATGTTGGTTTGCTTAGCTCCAGGTGGAACCTAGCAGCAACTTTGATCGATGCAAATGAATGACAGTGTCTTCGGGCGCTTTTGTCCTCCTGTGAAGCATCGTCGTGGAGCTCCTTCACCGCTCTTGTCTTCTGCACCTCGATTTCTCGAGGTGACAACCCAAGTCATTGGTCGAAGCGGGTGTCGGAAATGTACCGTCGCTTCCCGATGGGGGTGTTGCCTTAGAGGTCCTATCTTTTGACCAACAATAGTGTGTTGTGTTGTCCTGCAAGTCTATCGGCTAGGCAAGTGAGCGGCCTCAGGGCTAGTGTGAACCTCGGAGGGGCGATTTTGTTGTTGTATGGTGCCGGGTTTGGACACTTGGATGCCAAAGTCAATTAGTTGGTGGGTGCTTGGTCATGGGGCTGCCACCCATGTTGAGTGTCGGAACTAGTCGTTTGGGTGGCAGTCTTCAACTCGGCGGGTACACGGCCTTGCGGTCGGCGTGTCTGTGTTAATAACACTTTCTAAGGTGACTCTGGGACGTGTTGTAGGGTGCCGATTTTGGTCGCTTGTGTGGCAAAGTCATTGATCCGTTGCGTATGCAGTCTCAGGGCAGGTGTGTATTGAGATATATGGTTTTGGGCCGGACGCATACTATAGCTTGAGCTCAAATGAACAGTAAAGTTCAAAAAAATCTGCATTGTTTTTGCAACACACATTGAGGAGTTTTTTACACTAGTCAATGTTACGTTAATTTGGAAGTATATTAAGTGCATGCGGATATTAAGTAGGATTTTATTTACGTGTTATTATGTGATTAGCACTATATTTGGCATGAAATTAACTGCATGCTAAACGTGTTGAGCGCTCGACATTGAAGCAGTCTAGGTCATTGGATTGACACGATTTGATGGCCGAGATTAATTGGATCTGCTCCTTTGGGTCTTTTTATATTGGTATAGATATAGATGTGTGCAAAATTTTGTGATGAAATCATATTCCTGAGAGTGTGGAAAAAAAATCAATGCTAAAAAGAGACCCTTTTTGGAACAACAATTTTTGCAGAGCATCGCTTTTATTTTTCCACATCTCCACGAATGTGATTCCATCACGAAAATTTGCATACATGTGAAACTTTTCTCAATATCTGTTGCAAAATAAAAATCATTTTTTACATACCTTTTTGGATTTTAATGTTCACCGAGCTCATTTGAGCTCGAGCTGAGAAGGGTAGCTTCGTTTTGGGCCACTTTTCTTTATTAATTGATCCTTTCACTTCTTCTTTTATCATCTGATCCTTTCTCTTCTTAATGAAAAATGAAAAGGCAAAGTTGCTCACAAAAGAAAAACTGCCGAGTATATGGATGTACTCCAAGCCAGTTCACGCGATTAGAAAAGGTAGCTTCATGTGAATTCAAACTGTGAGCCTTGAGTGTTCATTCATAATCTAAATTTTACATGCGCGCTTACTAGTTTGATCAAGGAACTACTAGTACGTAGTAATAATCAACACAAGGACTCTGGTTATTAACAAAGAACTGCGGTGCGCCGGTCGTCATCCCACATGATCGACCCTGTTGAGCAGCGCGGTGGCCATGGTAGTGAGCTGGTCGAACTCGCGGTTGGCGGCGGCCATCCTCCCCTTGGCCGCGGCCGCGCCGGCGAGCGCCGCCTCGCAGCCGATCCCGGCCTGCCCCGTGAGCGAGAGCAGCGAGCGCGCCCGGTCCCACGCCCGCGCGGCCGCGTAGCCGCGCATGAACTGCAGCGCCGGCACGGAGGTGGCCCCGTAGAGGATCCCGCACGCCTCCATCCCGTCGCGCGCGCCCGGGTCCCGCTCGTCGCGCGCCATGGCCGTGGCGGCGTCCCGCGCCGACGTGCCGCGCGCCGCGGCGAGGTCCGCCGCGATGAGGAGGTGCGCGTGGCGGTCCGCCGTGGAGGCGCCCGGCCCGCTGGACCGCAGCGCGGCGGCGCAGAAGGCGTAGTCCACGAAGTCGCGGATCGCGTTGCACGAGTCCGCCACCGTGTCGGCGGCCGGCGCGCCGGCGGTGGGAGCGGCTTGGACGGCCAGCGCTAGCGCAAGGAGGAGGAGGGATGAGCTCCGGGTCGTCATGGTACTGGTGGTGGTGGTTGGCCTGACGCTGACGACACTGAAGCTCGTGAAGTGGGATCGAGCTCGCTCGCTGGCTCGTATTTGTTTCCTGGTGTGGTTGTGGGTAGGTGAGCTGATAAATGGGAGCATATGCATGCATGCGAGGCTTGTGTTTGTGTTTGTCCCATCGGATTTGCGTTTCTCTTCCGGTGGTTGATCCGCCTGCACGGCACGAGCCATGAGTGATTGCGCTTGCTGCTGCGGGGCAGGCGGAGCACGGTGCGCCCCGGTGTCGCCATTAACTCATGGACGAGGCGACGGATGGGTCACATATTCTGGCGCGCTCCATTACTGCGCGTCGCTTCGTAGGTGGCATTCAATGGGACTTTATACGTATCGACGATGGATAGTACAAGTAGATGATCAGCAGTGCATGTACCAGCAGTAATTAGTGTGTGACATGTACCAGATCATCTCGTCTCAACTCATGTTACTCAACTGGCCGAGTGATCACTGACGCAGCAGTATCTTCTGATGAAACGAGAAGCAGAGAGAACGTGACGCTCGTTAAGACCGTACCGGGCGTGGTCACTCACGTTGTCATTTAAGAGGACCGAGAAGAGGGGAGAGACGATACAGAGACGTCCGCCAGCCAGCATCATGGCCGTGGCCACCTCCTCTCCTACGCTCGGCGCTCTCCTCCTCCTCGCCCTCTTCTCGGCGGCCGGCGTCCACGGCGCCGCGCCCTCCTCGCCGCTGGACCAGCTCTGCGGCAGCCTGGGCAGCTTCTACGTCACGCCGGAGCTGTGCGCGTCCGCGCTCTGCGTCGACGCCGCCTCCTCCTGCCGCTCCGCGCGCGGCGCGCCGGAGCTCGCGGCGCTCGCGACCAGGCTGGCCGCGGCCAACGCCACGGCGGCGAAGGCCAGCATCGAGTCCGCGCTCGCCCTCGACGCGGAGCGCGTCCCGGCGCCGGCCTCGGCGGCGGACGCCGACGCCAGGAAGGGCATGCGGTCGTGCCTGCAGCTCTACGCCGGCGCCGTCCCGGCGCTGCGGTGGGCGGCGCGGTCCGTCGCCGCGGGGCGGTACAGCGGCGCGCGGGAGGTGCTGGACGCGGCGCAGTACGTCGCGTCAGGGTGCGCCGGCATGGCCGGCGTGGCGACGCTGCCCAAGGAGAACGGCCGGTTCAGCTCCATGGCCATCGTCGCGCACGCCGTCGTCGCATCCATGTCTGCCACCTGAACACTCGATCGACCGGCCGCCGAACTCATTAGCCTGATACAATATTTTAATGTTGTATTTGTGCCATTGTGGTTGTGGGTAACAATGGGTCAGTGAGACGTAATTTAAACAATGAGTAGCTAAACTCTCGTGCTGTTTATTCAACTCTTACGCAATTGTTATATGAAGCTTGTGTACATTTTTGTTTTGGTTTGCGGGGGCATGTGTACACTGCTAACTTGTGATCTAACCGCCCGGTTGCCATTGATGATCCAACTAGGCACTGTACATCGTCTAAACATCACTTTAAAATGGTCAAAACCACTTTCAGATAGCGTAAGGGGGTTGGGAATTAGTAGATGTTTAGATGAGATGCATCATACTACATTTTTCATGGGGGGTGGAAAGTGACGGTTAACGATGAGCAAGTGGGTAGTTGAAGGAAGAGGATGAAATCATGTTTGCCCTATGATAAACAATGTTTACTACACCTCTTTCATTGATATGTTTTAGATGTTTTAACATGAATTACGTACGGACTGAAATGAGTGAACAAAGACACTTAAACTAGTCGCCCCTGAATTTCACTGGGGTGGGCCCCTTCCTTCCCCAGCTTTCAATCCCGATACTCCATATCAGCAAGTACGTAAAATCCTTCAATAACTTTTAATAGGTCTAGCATTGCTCGTCTTCTAATGCTTAGTAGTATCTTATGGTTTGCTTACCATCTCTCCAATTATTGTTAAAGTATATTTGTAGTCTTGTATCATACTTCCTCCGCTCTAAAATAAATGTCTCAACTTTAGTACTCCCTCCTTTCTAGTTTATAGGGCTTATCTCAAAATTTTAGTTTTTCTGTTTTATAAGGCTCAATTTGGTTGTTCCCCATCACATGTTCAGATTTAAAGGTGCATTAAATCATTGCATGTAAGTATTAAGAGAAAATTGACCAATGCATGTACTTTATGCATGCATGCATTGCAATTAACGCATTGGTAAACATAATTTTTTGAGAAAACAAGAGCAAAAATTGGGTGCTTTTGCAAACTATAAAAAGTATTCCACCGCTCATCAACTTTGTACTCCCTCCCTTCCGGTTTATAGGGCTCAAATCTCAAATCTCATCAACCAAGGCATTTTGTGATTGGAGGAATGTATCTCGTACTTTACAAAACTACTCTAATTAAACTCATGCATTAATTTGGACTAATTACAGTGCATGCATGCTTGACCACTAGATGAGTAGAAACATTACATGCATTGGTGTGTTCCTTTTTAATTCTTGTATGCAAATATTTAATGCGCATTGAAAACTAAAAATGAGATGGAGATGAGCCCTCTAAATTGGAAAAACAAAAAAGTTAAGATAAGCCTTATAAACCGGAAAGGAGGAAGTACAAAAATTAATACAAAATTGAAACACTTATTATACGACAGAGGGAGTACTTACTACTCGCTCCTTTCCGGTTTATAAGGCTCAATTTAAAAATCTCACCAACCAAGGTAGATGGTGAGTGGTGGAATACTTTTTGTAGTTTGCAAAAGCATCCAATTAATGCTCTTGTTTTCGTCAAAAAAGTATGTTTACCAATGCATTAATTGCAATGCATGCATGCATAAATTACATGCATTGATCAATTTTCTTTTAATACTTGCATGCAATGATTTAATGCACCTTGGAATCTGAACATGTGATGGGAAACAACCAAATTGAGCCTTATAAAATGGAAAAACTAAAATTTTGAGATAAGCCCTATAAACCGGAAAGGAGGGAGTAATCAATGTTGCCACATTTAGGAGCCTGGTTCGTTGTCGTCTGTCCTACTTTGTTTCCTTAAGACTTGTGTGGCATGTGTAAATGGCCTCAGTTTAAGTTTGGGCAGATGCCTCCGTCTAAAAACTTACTAATCAAAGTTTACATCCTAGTAACATTATACAATTTCTAAAGTGTATATTGTATTATCCAATGTTCAAGAAAGCAGTAAGCGTAAGCGGAGCGGAAGGCCACAGCTTAGAGCAATGGCCGCTTATGCAGCTTAACCGGGATTAAGCGTTTTCTTTAAATTGGTCAGAATTTGGCTGTTTTTGAATAAAACGGGAAATATAGCACATAGGTAACTGAAAATCTGAAATAGCAATATAAGGTTGAGGTTCAGTGGTTCACACACCACAACAAATAGCCAAATAACACATGAGGACAAGGTTCAGTGGTTCACACAGCAAGCATAAACGCATAATATTTTCTTAAAGCATATAAGATAAATGGCAGCTGCAAGCAAGCAGCAGCAGGAGGAACCAAACAACAGCAGCAGCAGCAGCCAAACAGCAGCCCCAGCCCAGCCCAAGCAGTAGTTCAGATCCAGTCCGGGGACAAGGAGGAAGAATGCATGGAGCTGAGTTCGATGCTGAACAGGAGCAGCCGCCATTGGAGCTCTCTTCTCCCCCCTCCCCTTCTAACACAGTAAACCCTAGCCGAACAGGCCAGTATTGGGCCAGGCCTTTATACCCCCCCCTTTTACCTCCAGCCTGTGGCCCATTCCTCGCTTTTTGAACACTTAAGCGCCCTCAACGATCGCTTAGCCAGCGCTCAGCGCTAAAGCGACCGCTAAATCCCACTTTTTTTCGCTTAACGCTAAAACTTTCGCCTAGGACAGAAGCGAAGTGTTTAGCTATCGCTTAGCGCTTAAGCGGCGCCTAAAAACGCTTTCTTGAACATTGTTATCATTCTTCTTTATACTACTCGACAGCGAACATATGCGCACCCACATATATTGTTTCAAACGAAAAATGTTTCCAGAAAAAGGAAGGTTTCTTTCTGATATCCTTTTACTTTGCAAACGAGAAAATTATACATGCAGTGTGCAAGCTCGACTTCACTAACACTGTAACTGTCCAGTGACATTCAGCAAGAGACGACGACATTTCCAAATTATACTATACATTTGACACTTAGAAGTTTTAACCAAACTTCATGCCAACAACAATCCAATACAATGGACCTAACAGTAGGGAAAAAATCTGAGAAAACATTTTGGCTCTGTATGTAATAATGCAACCAGTCACTTGCAGCACGTTAAGTACCAGTATGATCCCTAAACAAGCCTTGGAGACAAAACAGTTATGTGCTGCTGCACTAACAGGAAGACAGCAGCAAATCTGAATCTGTTCACGATTAAGGTTTCTTTCAAGAATAAGTGCTTCACTATCCAGATGGCTGACGCTCCTTCAACCGCCCAGAGGATTGTCGGCGGCCACTCCCGGGAGATGATCTGGCCTGCTTTTGAATCTGCATTAACGGTAGAGATTCGCGTCGCCCTGGGGCAGCCCGCCTGACCCACCAGAGGTACAAGATGAAGATCAACAGAATGATGAAGAGAGCTGCAAACAAGATAAAAAGGATCTTGCTGCCATGTGAATTTGAGGGAGGCCTCTCCATGACAGTCCCCTTACGAGGAGGGCAATCTCTTTTCGTGAACAAGCTGAGTGGAAAAAGAAAACAAAAGTTATAATTCTTTGCAAATGTATAATAGAGCTTCCTATTCAATCTTTCTACTGATTTGTCTTGAGCAAATTGCATGACAAAAACACCACACCTTTGCCGCATACCACGACAGGAAACGACCATTTTGCAACAACAGCTCTGTCCTTTCCATGGCAAGAGATATATGTTGCTGCCAATTCAGGATAATGAAGCTTTGCCCTCATGAAACGGCATAAACAACACTTTCCATTCTCACCGCTAGCCGGCAACTCGTCAATTGCATGTATCAGTGCTTTGCAGCATGAGACTGAGGGTGACTTCCATGGCTTGTCCGGTTGAATGCATGAGAGGACTGCAAGACTGATCATGTCATATCGACAAGTGCCCTCACTGAAACTTGTATCATGTCTGATGGAATGCACCCCAGTAGATAATAGAAGGATGGCAAGCAAAAAGACCAGCAACGGGTACATAGTACAAACTGTCAAAAAAGAGGAAAAAACTTATCATGCTAAAAAGATGCGGTAGGTAATCATAGTAGTAATAAACAGTACACAAATAAAGGCCGACAGAGAAAGATGCATCATCAATTCATCATTGTCTTATGCAATCTATGACTCACTATCTGGCACAATGATTACAGCATGAAGAAGCCTGGTACAATTAAGTAAATGCAGTCAAGATTAACTACAAAACATGAAACTAAACGCCAACCCTGTAATGTAGGATGGATTCATACAAAAGGTAGCCAGATATAACAGCAAACCTCCTCAAGTTAAATATATTGTACTCCTCCGTTCCAAAATTATTGTCGTGGTTTTAGTTCAAGTCTGACCTAAAATCATGACAATAATTTTGGAACAGAGGGAGTACTTGAAAAGCACAAAGAGAAAAAGAAGTACTGTACCTCTCAGTAGTTCCATAATTGCTTTCATGGTTTGGCCTGCAGCTCGTGGAACATCTAACCCTGCATTACCAATCTAAAAATGTAGCTAGCTGTCAATTGCTCAATTATGATCTAGTATACAAAATGACTAAAGTGATGTCATTGGAATATAGAACTAGAATAGCTCAACTTTGCAAAAGAAGAAGCATATCCCATACATAGTTTTACATGCTCAAGACATGTCAATCTCAACATACTTTACAGCATTGCGCACGGAAATACATGACCCCACCACCGCAGTCCCCAATCTGTATGTTAGGTGGTCTATCATTTAAATTAGCAAGATACCCTTTAGCTTGGGCCTTGAGCCAATTAGGGATGAGATCTATGAATTGTTGGATTGTTAGGCCTCTATATAAAAAGAGTAAAATGCATAAAACCACCACTTCAGCGTCATACCGCTCGGAAAACTACCACTTTACAAAACGTGACACTTTGCACCGCACCGAAAATTTGACAATGGCAAAAAACACTGAACCAAAATTTGATCTCGTTTTGACGTGTCCGATCGCGCGCAGGCCGACAACGGTGACGGCGCGCCGCTAACGGCTGTTAACTGCTCTGTTTGAAGCGGCTGGGCCGGCCCTCACTCCCCTCCCCCTCTCTCTCTCTCCCTCTCCTTTTTCTCGCGGGCATCGCGGCGGTGGCGGCTCCGGGTCCATCGGCGAAGGAGTGGTGGGGACAAGGCGGTGAACAGAGCAGTTAGGGGGAAGATTGTGCTACAATCAAATTAAGTTTACAATAAGTCAGGGAGGGAGGGAGAGGGAGAGAGAGTGAGGGAGGGTTGGTCCAGTCGCTTCAGCCAGAGCAGTTAACGGCCGTTAGCGACACACCGTCACCGTTGTCAGCCCGCACGCGATCGGACACGTCAAAACGCGATCAAATTTTGGTTCAGTGTTTTTTGCCACTGTCAAATTTTCGGAGCGGTGGAAAGTGTCACATTTTGTAAAGTGGTGGTTTTCCAAGAGCTATGACGCTAAAGCGGTGGCTCTGTGCATTTTACTCATATAAAGGACCCCCCTATGAGGAATAAAGCAAGAATAGAAGAATAGTTCTTCTATCTTGCCCCCAGGGGTGAGGGCTGCCCCCTAACACTAGTACACAACATACAACATCAGAACTTCTGTCCTATCAGAGAACGCCCAACAGCAGCTAGCCTAAAAGCTTGCTAGCAGCACAGCGACATAGTCCAAGTGGCAAACAATTGAAGTAGGATGTAGTATAAGCTATCTATGCATGTAAACAGAGCTCATGAATATGTGTGCTTTGTTGAGGACTTTTTACTCCGTCGAAGGAGGACGGGGTATAAGCTATCTATAAGATGGGCAAAAAATTACTATTGTCTAAATAGAAAATACGAAGCAATCATGCATTAAACTTCAGGAGTACATACCGGAGGAGCATTGATTTTTGGAGAATTCACAGTTTTAATTATCCCATCAACACTCCAATCTGGCAGAGATTTAATTGGTTTTGTCCTAGGGAATAGAATTTGAACAAGCTTGTGTCGATCACTATCTGCTGCTAGCTCGATAGGTATTGCTCCATGCTATAACATGAAACAAACAATAAGATGCTATACAATCCAGTGCAAAAATAACAAAGCGAGTAATGTCACTATATTTTCATTCATCAAGAAACTTATGATAAAATGATATATTACTTAATTCATCCCACAGACAGTAACAGTCTTAGATACTGTTATATGAACAGAAAAGAAGTTGAAGTAAAGCTAGATACAGTACTCCCTCTCCAATTCTAGTCAGTGTGGTTAAGTATGATCATGGTCTTAGAGAAACAACAAAAGTGGAAGTCTAGGGACCTACTAGTATCATGTTTCTCAGATGAGATGTAAAAGCTGTTGTATAAAATTTTGTGACCTACCAGTATCCTGATTCTGCGATGAGATATGTAAAACATGTTGTGACACTTAGCACTGGAGCTGCAATCTTGGGATGTCTGACTAGGTTAATGCAGTACAAACTCTGAAGCAAACCAAAACAGATGCAACTAGAATATAAACCTACTGTAAAATTATTTACTTGACACATGAACAATCAGTACAATGCACTCATCTCCGCAGAGGCTTTAGCTAGATTCAACTCAGCATCAGACATGCGGGGAGAGAGGCGTCAAGATCACAACTCTCAAGACGAACAGAGCCACCTGGTTAGGGATGTTAGGGTTGGCTCCAGCATCTAGCAAGACCTTGACAAAGTCGGTTAAGCCATCAGCAACAGCCTCCGTAAAAGGAGTTGGCCCAGAGTAATCACAAGCGTTCACATCGGCACCAGTCTATAAATAAAGTAGGGTAATCTTTAGAGGTAGGATTTATGCAGTAACCATGATAGTAAGTTCAATAGGAAAACAAGGCTGGTTTACTAATCTGGATTTTCTACCCAACAAGTTATGCTTAATAGCTTAAGGAATCAGAACACATTCAAATAGAAAAAAGAACATAAGAAAATGCATCAAGTCAGTAAGCTATTGGACCTCAATAAGTTGCCTCATGCATTTCAAGGACTTCCCACAGACAGTCATCATGAGGTATGAAAATACGTGATGAACATCTTTATTGGGCTGAAAAAGGAAATGAATCACGATTTTGATAACATATAGTCAGATGGATATTGTTAACATGCCACCAAGTGCAATGATGCACCTCCAAGAATAAACCATTTGATCTTCAAGCCAAATGAAAAAAATTATAGCATTTGCATTCCCAATATATAGGGATATGTGTCCAGTTAGGTAACCATGAAATAAACAACTTACATCAGCCCCATGCTCCAGCAGAACCATTACAACCTGATCTTGGTCCTCCACAGCAGCCAAGTGTAATCGTGTCCCTTGGTAATGGATAGGATCCAGATTAACTCCTTTCGACAGCAATAGCCTTACAGCCTCGCAGTGCCCTGGAGACACAACAAAATGCAGTACATATCCAGATAGATCAATGATCAGAACCTAAGCCAGTAAGCCTCGACAGGGTATATATATACAGTAGACAGTAATTGTAGGCAACTAATGTTTGTTTTTCCCTTTTTGCCGAAGCTGTGCAAGCAATGTCATTCAGGGGCTGAGAGTGAACCCAGGAATGAGAAAGCGCACCTGCCGCTGCTGCATTGTGCAGCGGCGTGGAGCCCCTCTCATCGGGCATCGCAGGGTCACCGCCATGATCAAGAAGGTACCTCGTAACCTCGACATTTCCCTGGAGTGCGGCGAGGACCATGGGTGTCACACCTGCAAGTGGAACACAGCATCTCAGTAGTAAGTAGTAACAGAAGGAGAAGAACTTCCTGCATGGATGCATAAGATTTCAACTAGCTGCATGCGAATATGCACCTGCCTTTGACTCCGAGTTGACATCAAGCCCCGCCTCCTCCACCAGGAACAGGAACAGGCAGCTCACCAGGCAGCCCTGGATCGAAGCGAAATGAAGCATGGTTTCCCCATTCGCGTCCTTGGCTCCCCGCAGGCCCTTCTTCTTTGCTAGCTCCAGCAAGGAGAAATCGCAGGAACAAACTGAAGTCAGACATCAGAATCATTTCAACGAGCAGAAGGGGCAGGATTCAAGATGAAACTTGCACAGACGAGACACCAAATCGGGCCACTCGCCCCACTGATTTCGTGAAGTGAGGCCACGAAGTCTCGGATTTGGGGTCTCTTCCTTCAGAACAACATTTGGGGGTTTCGCCCAAATGAGCGAATCGAAATTTCATCGGAAAACTCGCAGGGACAGTGCGGATCTGAAGTTCGCAGGGAAACCACCCAACCCCAAATTCGTCCGCAATGCACAAGCACAACTCGAACATTCGAAACAAGGAAGAACAATCGATCATACGGCGTCGATGCTGGAGTGGGAGGAGGCCATGGTAGCGGCGGCGCCGCGGGGGGTGTAGGGTTTCGGGGAGGGAGCGGGTGAAGGCGAGGCGACGGCGAGACGGGGAAGGAAGCGGTGTCTACGGCGCGAAAGGCGAAACGGCCGGGCTGGGGCGGGGAGGGAATGACTATCTACTACCCCTATATATATATATAAACAATCATATATATCCATCATCAATCATCAAGATCTAATCTCTATTTATAATGAACGAGTTGATTGAATAGTCCCATCATTTTCGTCTGATTTTTTTCGTCCTCCCCACCCCACCGAGTTAGTTTCGCATCGCCCTCTCACACAACAAAAAAAATCTAAACGGATTAGAACTTTCCATATTTCGCGTCACCGGTTTAGTAATACCTTCATGAAAAAATCAATCACAATCAATCTTTAAAGATCAAATCTAAATTAATTAAACTTATCTTAAATTGCTCAATCACATTAATCTCTATCTCTATATCTCTATATACTACCTAAAAGAAACGCAACATTTCGTTTCCCCTCTTACGTTTCGTCCACTCCCCTCGCTCCACCCGACGTACGTAGTACACTTCCCATCCAGTTTCTCCATCGCTAAAAAAACACTTTGTCCATTGCCCAGCACATGGGCCAAGCCGAGCAATGCCCCGTGAGCCAGCCCACATCTCTCTCACCTCACGCACCACATGCAATTCGTCCAGTTATCCCATCCCGACCTCGCGCTAGGGCGCCAGCCAAAGCCTGCCCCTTGGCTCCTCGGCCGCCGCTCGCCTTCCTCCGGCAGCACCTCACCGCCGTGTTTGCCTCCTCCCGCCGCTGGTCTGCCTCCGCCATTTCAACTCCTCCCAGCACCACGCCAGCGCGTCCCGTCCGCCCTCGATGTGGTCGACGCCGACGAGGTTCCGTCATCGTCTCATCGACATATATCCTGACAAGGTACGAGGTAGCCCATTGTGATCTTGGCGTTTTCGCTCGATGTCGTTTGTTTCTCCTCGTCCGCTGAGACAGGCAGTTTCATTGCGACATCTAGGTGAGAGGAACGATCCCATCAGGTCGAACAGCAAGAGGAACGATTTCATCAGGCTGAACGGCGAGCAGCATCCATGCCTGACGCACACGGCATCGTGCCTGCCGAGTTGTACTGTTGCTTCAAATCGGATGCAGCAGTACTATGTACTCTCCTCTTTCTGATCAGGTACGTGAGCACTCAGATCCCTACTCATTACTCCCTCAGTCCCATAATATAAGAGCGTTTTTGACACTAGTGAAACGCTCTTATATTATGGGACGGAGGGAATAGTTTTTTCAGGCCTATGACTATTAAGTACTAATAAGGAACACTTACTGCAGAAATTAATCGGATGCTCTAATCAAAAGGTAAGCTTGAATGCATTCTATGCCTTTTCAGTTTGAGGGCTTCCTCACATTTTTCTAGCAACACACTCATTTTAAGTGAGAAGGTTTAACTGAACTGAATTGTCATGCAATCCAGTTTCTCGCCCGACCAATCGTGATTCATGGAAATTGACATTTACTCCGTAGTGAAGTACACAAATTGTATTTGACACAATTGAGCTCGTGGTACTTTTTTACGCCCCGTTGTATACGCCAAGGTACCCCGCAAGGGCACACGATTTGATGCACCACATCTGTTGAGCAATCCCGGTGTGTTACAAACAGTGTTATAACTTTGTCTTTGATGATTTATTGCTATGCTTTCCTTTGTCGCAGAATTACCAAAAATACGAAAGGGAGGAGTCAAAGCTTGTGAAGAAATGGAGCACTTCCAAGTTTTTGGCCGATGATGATGATGAGACTGACAACCACAAGGTAAGCTCGCCGAGTGCATCCTCTTTTTTAGAGGAAAGGCATACGCCCGACTTTATAAATAAAGCCATAAGGCAGGTAGCAACAGCATCACTGAAAAGTATCAAACACACCCAAGCCCCAACGCTGGGTAAGACGACGAAGGATAAAGTCAGGTATATGGCTCCCACGTCAGTACACGGCACGCAGGCCGGAAGAGAAAGAACCAACTAAAGCTAAAGAATCTGGCCCAAAAGAAGCACTCAAGCATCATGCTCTTGTCTGCATAACTGAGCCGCCGTGGTCCGGATTTTGTCGATCAGCATAGAGAGCGCCTCTTGGTCGTCGGCCTTAGTCAATGATTTTCACTGCTGCAGGAGAGCACACGATTTAAATAAGCAGTCAGCCGGTTTAGCCGGAAACACGTGCTCGATAGTAAATTTGTTCCTAGTAGTCCACAGAGACCGGCATAAAGCCCCCAAGCCCACCCAAAAGATGCGTCTAGATACACCGGAGAGGTTGGACGCCAGGCTGCGCACCTCGACAAAGGAGGCAGGGGCCCAAGACACATGAAGCCAGTCCCGCACACAACTCCAAATAAGCTTAGCCAGGTGACAGTGAAAAAAGATATGATCCGAGTCTTCCACATCACCGCAAAGAGCACAAAACTGGGAGCCCGGCCCGTTTCTCTTACGAATCTGATCAGCCGAGGGCAACCGGCCTCGAAAGGCTTGCCATAAGAAAATTTTAATCTTAGGGGGAATACGTGCCTTCCAAACTTGGGAAAAATGATTGGTAGGCGTGCCACCAACGAGCTTAGAATAAAGAGACTTAACAGAAAACCGCCTAGAGGCAGAAAGCGGCCAAAGCACCGAGTCCCTGACCGTCGAGAGCGTAGGGAAGAGGGCAGTAAGACGTTGCCAATCTTCAAACTCTACAGGCGACAGAGAACGGCGAAAGGCCAGGTTCCACCCCTGGGATGCAAGCTTCGCAATAGAATTATGAGGGTCAGAGCAGTAAGAGAAAAGGGTAGGGAAGGTCACCGAGAGAGGTGAATCTCCACACCACCAATCAAGCCAAAACTGAATAGAGGAACCGTCCACAACAACAAACTTAACGAAAGATTGAAAAACAGGTCTAACTTTGACCAGAGACTTCCAAAACTGAGAGCCACCACGCGGCAGAGCAAGCATCGGGCTCGAGGATGGGAAATATTTAGCCTTAAGGATCGACAGCCAAAGGGGTTGATCCTCAGCGCTCATAATCTTCCACCACCATTTAATCATCAAGCATTGATTCATGATGGAAGTATTAAGAATCCCTAACCCCCCAAGGTTTTTGGGCCTGCACATCAATTTCCATTTGACGAAGCGATATTTGCGATGATTGTCCACAGCATTCCAGTAAAACGCCCCACGGTGTTTGTCAAAACCAGCATGAATCCCAGCCGACAAGAGAAAGAAGCCCATAAGGAACATGGGGAGGGAGGAGAGGCAAGCATTAATTAGAGCCACTTTACCAACATTCGTATTATATCTACCCCTCCAGGGAAGGACCCTGTTTCCCACCTTAGTGACTATCGGGGCAAAATCTTTGGCATGGAGCACATCCGGGGAAATAGGCAAACCCAAGTACTTGAACGGATAGGAGCCCTACTTACAGTTAAGAAGGTAGGCCACTCGCGCGACTTCCGAATCGTCCACACCAGTCACAACCACTTCGCTCTTGGCAAAGTTAATCTTAAGCCCCGACATAGCCTCGAAACAAAGTAAAATAAATTTGAGGTGGGCAAGGCAGGCCTCATTCATCTCGACCAGAATAATAGTGTCGTCCGCATATTGGAGATGGGTGAGACCATGGGGAATGAGATTAGAACACACCGGAGTAATGTGCCCACTAGTAGCTGCCCTAGAAAGTAGGCGAGATAAAGCATCTGCAACAAAATTGAATAAGATGGGAGAGGCAGGATCGCCTTGCCTCAGGCCCCTACCGTTGGCAAAGAATTTGCTAACCTGGCCATTAACATTGATGGCAGTGTGGCCTCCCGAGACCAACTGCAGAATCCAATGGACGGGGGGGCCCTCGAACCCTTTGGCCAATAAAACTCTACGCAGAAAGTGCCAACTCACCGAGTCATAGGCCTTCTCAAAGTCTAATTTTAGAATCACCGCTTTCGACTTGCGAATCTTAAGATCATGAACGATTTCATGCAAACAGAGAACCCCGTCCAGAATGAAACGACCCTTAATGAAAGCCGACTGGAAAGGGCTAATGGTATGGTGGGCAATGGGGGAGAGACGAGTGGCTAACCCTTTAGCCGGAAACTTGGCGAAGTTATTAATAAGGGCAATCGGCCTAAATTGCGAGATCAAATCCGCGCCCTTGACTTTAGGAATAAGGGTAATGATAGCGTAATTAAGGCGAGAAATGTCCACCGTACCCAACCAGAACCCTTGGATGATCATACAAATGAGAGGCCGCAACTGCGGCCAGAATTTTTTGAAGAAGGGGATTGAAAAACCATCAGGGCCGGAAGCAGCATGCGGGTTAGCCGAGCTAATCACCTGCCAAATCTCTTCATCAGATAAGGGAACCATCAGGCCCGAATTTTCGTCCGGAGAGATCTTAGACCCCTCATCCCAGAAGTCAGGACAAAGGCCAAGCCCAGGGTCCGGCTTAGAGCCGAGTAAATTAGAATAGAAGCTAACAATGTGATTCATAATGAGGGACTGGTCAGAAACTCTAACGCCGTCAATCAACAGAGTGTCAATGAAACACCTGCGGCGTCTGCTTCGCGATCACAAAAAAATAGGCCGTCATAGCATCCCCTTTTAAGGTCTAGTTAAGGGCACCTCGTTGGCGCCAGTAAATCTCTGACTGTTGGTGAAGCAACAACAGAGCATCTTCCAAGGAGTAGCGAGTAGCCCACTGAGAGGCGGAGAGCCCAGATGTGTCAGCAGATTGGTCCAAATCCCGAATTTGAGATTCGAGGGATTCCTTGTCTC
The DNA here is from genome assembly GCF_018294505.1 of Triticum aestivum. NCBI lineage: Eukaryota > Viridiplantae > Streptophyta > Magnoliopsida > Poales > Poaceae > Triticum > Triticum aestivum. The sequence goes on along the minus strand of NC_057808.1, from coordinate 68,384,590 downwards.
TACGCAACTCGGCCGCCCTATTCCGAGACCACCCCCTTAAGAATTTACGCAACTCATAAGACACCTTGTGCCAATCATCCAAGGGACCAAAGGAGCGGTGAGGAGAGGAGAGAGGATTAGTGATCTTAGAAACCATCATGTCACAAAAGCCCTCCACAACAAGCCAAGAAGCATCAAACTGGAAACGGGAGGGAGAAACAATAGAGAGGATACCCGCATCCAGGATCAGGGGAACATGATCAGAGCCCACCGCAGGCCTAGCCTTAAGCAGCGCGCGGGGAAACAGTGAGTCCCACTGAACAGAAACAAAAACCCTGTCCAGCACCGACCGGACAGACGAGGATTGATGGTTAGACCAGGTGAAACGCGCCCCCACCCTAGGGAGCTCACGCAGCGCGCAGTTACTAATGAAATCATTAAAAGCATTGGCAAGTGGCCAGGAGAAAATAGGATTATTCTTGTCGGCCGGAGAACGTAACAAATTGAAATCACCCCCAATTAAAAGAGGAATATTACATGTTTCAATCTTAATTGATAGTTCGTCCAAAAAGAGAGGAGCAAGCGTGTGATCCGCAGGGCCATATACCACCATAAATTCCCACAAAGTGTTGAGCTGACGATGATGAACCACACTGCTAGCCCAAAAGATGCCATGATCAAAAGCAATGAAATCAAAAACGTCCCGCTTGGACCCAATCAAGATTCCCCCGGAATGACCCGAGGCGGGGAGAAAGTGCCAATCAAACCTATCCATCCCAGCTACCGCAGAGAGTTCAGAAGGGGAAAATGATTCCTTAAATGTTTCGACCAGCCCTAAAATGTCAATATGTTCACCACAAACCAAGTCATGAATCTGGTCACGGCGCCCCCTAGCACCGAAACCACGAATATTCCAGAATAAAGCTCTCATTTGAAGGAAAGGTTTTTAATACGGAGACTCGATCTGCACAGAGCCCCACAAGGCTTAGATCGCTTGGGACGCCCAACCTTAGCAAGGGCCGGGGGGCAGACGACTGGCCACAACCATTCGTCGCCTCCAACCCCCCGGCTTGGCCCTGAGCACCAGCAGGACCATCACCTTTCGCGGCCTCAACGGCCTTAGCAATGGCAGCCTGGGCTGTCATTGGCCCTAATGACAGAAAGAAGGTGAGAGGGGGAGCCCATCCCCGGTATCGCAACCACCCCAATATCAGACATGATATGCAGCAAATGGTCATCTGACAGAGCTGGTAAAACAAGGCGAACAGGAGAGGCAGGAAGAGATGGTTGGGCAGACGAACCTGAAGGAGGGAGATCCTTGGCCGCGGCACGCCGTTCCGCCCGCACCGCCACCGAAACGCCCGAGTCGCGCACACGCCGGCCCTTCCGCGCCGTGGACGCCGGAGAATGCAGCACAGGGGAGCACTGGATCGGCGACGCTGGCCCAGGGCCAGACCCCAAGGCGGAGCCCAGGTCCTTGTCCAGACGACGAGCCAGACCCGCCGCCGAGAGCTTGGAAGTGGAGGAGGCCCGACTCTTAGCTGAGAATTTCCGGACCGAAGACTTCTTCTTCTTCTTAGTTGAGGGCTCGGTGGAGCGCAAGGGGGAAGCGGGAAGATCCTCGATCCCAAAGAAGGAAGGAGACTGTGGGCGAGTAGGCACATTGGAGCAAACTCCAGAGAAGGGGGTCCCCTTACCAGCACCAGCGACACGAGAAGCGACACGAGAAGCCAAGTCCTCCTTCTGAGGATTAGGGGCAGGGGCATTATCCTTGAGCAGCTCGCGTTCATCCGGATCCAACTTATCCCATTCAGATTGTGTAAAACGCGGATCAGTACCTCCACTTGGGTTCTGCCCCCCAGCCGAACCATCCCCCTGCGTGTCATCTTGGTCCGAAGGCTTGGAAGGAGGAGGCGGAGGTGGAGGAGGAGCACGGGGTTCAGCACCCTCCACCCGAACCCGAAGTTGCACACCCTCAGGAGAAGGGAAGACATCCACAGAGCCATGAACGCAAACGGGGTCGATGCACCAGACATTGAGACGAACCGGGCCAACCTTGCCCAGGGATTCCGAATCCACTTCCACGGGCTTGCCAATGAGCTTACCAAACGCCATCATGAACTCCACAGATCGAAGCCCCACTGGCAAGTCGTCAACTAGCACCCAGATCTTGCTAAGCGGGCCCACCGCCTTGGCACCACAAGTAGCCGCTTTGACAGATACCACAAGCTGGTTGAGGGGGAGGGTAAAACTGGTGCACGAGGAGATCATCCGTAGACAATCCTTGGAGGGAAAAACCACTGCGAATTCATACTCTGAAAGCTAGCGCACCTGCCAATCCCAGCCACCATCGTCCCATATTTTCAAACCATCTAGGAGGGCCTGCGGAGAGATCAACTGACCGCACACCGTGATGATGGCCGCGTTAGAGAGGGACGGCGCAGCCATCACCACAGGAACATCAGCATCCAGAGCGAAGAAAGAACATTCGGGAATACCCAAGCCAAACTGAATGAAAGAGGGGATCTTGGTACGGTTACGGCAGTCGACAGTAAGATGGCCATCAGAGCGACAGATGAGGCAGAAGGGTGGGTTAGTGCATCTAGATTGAAAGTGGTTCGGGCGATGGCAAGCAAAGCAAGTCAGGGTCGGTGAAGGGCCCGAGGAAGCAGGGTGCTGGCGCGGAGGGGGAGGCGGCGGCGGCAGGATGCCATCGCCACGGACCGCAGAAGGGGAACCCGAAGCAGGGGGAGGGAGGCGCCGATCCCCGGCCTACGAGGAGGAAGAGCCAGGCCCGAAGCGCGGCCCCGAGCGAGAGGCAGAGCCCGCCGCAAACGAGCGAGGAGGGGGCCGTGGCGGAGGGACCGGGCCCCTGGCCGGAGCGGGGCGCGGCGCCGATGAGAAGGAACCACCGCCAGCTGAAGCAGCTGCGGCCTCCCACGGATCCAGCCCAGAGCCAGGGACCGCCGTCCCAGATCTGGCCACGGAGACTGAAGACCAAGAGGATGGGAATGATGATGGTGTGAGACAATGTAGCAGGCACCCATTATTAGTTTCTGCTGCTTACACATGTTGTGATTAAAATTGGTAATTTTGTGTTGCAGAAAACAATAGCACATATTTCCGAGAGGAGTACAAAGGAGAACAAAATAAATGGATGATGAAGACGTGTCGACACTCTTGATGTATGCTATTCTTCCTAGGATCTTATTTTTTTGTACATAAAAACGCATAGGTATGAAATGGTCAATCAAAATGTACAACATCGCTTGTCCAAACAACGTTTTGATGTGTCTTATTTTACGTCAACATCAAGTGCGGTTTTGTTAATTTAGATATTGATGTTTGGATTGGGGAGACGGAATAGTGAGTGCAGGAAGAAGACTGATGTAATGAAAAAGGTGACACTACTGTTTGATGTGTATGTAGATATGATCAATGTTAAACCACCAGAACTAGAAGATACCCCACGCGTTGCTGCGGGAACCATGATAAAATAAACGAAAAAAGCCTTATAAACTATCTTTTAAAAGAAAAAGGAGTTACAAAACTTGTTATATGGATACATGAAGCAATTTAGTAATCCTCCTCAATTGTTCCACTATAAAAAGAAGTGCCATTCTCGTAAGCCATCTCGGCCGATGAGAGAAAGTATGTACAAACTAATGGGTGGAAGCATACTATGAATCAACTGTTGCATGTACCTTATATCGGTAAATATGATGAACTTTGAGATGAAGCGTCACAAAGCTGAGATATAGGCTTGACGGTTTTGTATCGGTATAACCATTAACATATCACACGTTTCTTTTATAATCAGCAAAACAAATCACCTGTGTATTAGAGGACCTTTGCATATGATCCACAATGAAAATGGTGACAATTAAATTTATGTTAAGAGTTAATCAACATGTTACTTTGTGAAGTCAATCAAACTATGTATATTTTTTCCCTCAAAAGGAAAATAATTATCTGAATGTTCGTATAGCTACACCAAGATTATTCAATTGGCTATTTAACACAAGTAAGAAATCAAATGATTTGCTATCTAAGATATGCAGAATCAAATGGAAAGTGCATGTAATGCAAATAAAAATCAATTTTTTGATAAAAGTTGGGGCGCGTATGTACCAAACCTGCAAGATGGTTATATATGAATTTCAGAATTAGGATTATGTTGAACATCAAGAAGCACAAATTCATTGTCAGACCCTTATCCGAAAAACAACATAGAATTTGGCTGCACATGGGTTACTACAACATGTACATCTGCATATGAAAAAACAACCAAAGAACATGACCTTAAACTGCAGAAGCGTTGTCGCCGTCCTCGCACACTTGAAGCTAGCAAGCACCACAGAGCTACCAGGAAGCGCCACGAAACATTACGAACACCACATCACATTATGAAATCAAGCCAATCACAAAGCAAGCAATAACCAGAATAAATCGGAGGCTCAAGCTCACCATTGGTACCTATCTTGATCGGAGCTGTACATACCACAAAAATCCATCCAAAAAGACAGAATATTAATCATCCAAAGCACCAGTATAAATCCAAAACTAAAACAATGCATGAAGTGACGGGTCAATCATGAGGAGAAGAGATGCTCTTGCCTTCCTCCTGTTGGGCTTGCGGGCGTTCGTAGCGACGTTAGAAGGCAAGGGGAGGCCATCGAGCTTCTCCTTCCCAAAATCGTCCGCTGGAATCGAGGCCTCGGCGGAGAGGGTCGAGGTACGCCTGAGGCCGTCGGCACGAGGAGGGCATGGGGCAGAGCAACGTGTGCGCACAGGCTCACTGGGCTTCGCCGGGTTGGCCGCGTCAGGCGCGGTCGAGGCTGCCGACGTGAAGAGCCATCGAGCATAGCATCCTACTGGAATCGAGCTCGATCGCACGGCGATGGATGCGTCTGGTGAATCTGAGGACGCCAGCGCAAGGAAGGCCCGGAGCAGAGTGGTGCGTCCGAGGTTACCGGCATGGCGGCATGAGGATGTCCGGGTGCAGACCAACGGTGGCGCATAGGTTGATTCGGCTGCGCGCGGATGGTCGCATGGATGCCCTTCCACGGATATGATGATACGGATCCAACGCGAGCGCCAAGCCTGCAATCAGAAGTCATCGGCTTCGAATTTTCAGGAATCGTATCACGGGAGGCACTGCCTATGTGCGAGTGGAGGCGTTGGAGGGACGGGAAGATTGGGAAAAGCGGAGGGGAGGGGAAGGGGAAGAATAGTGGCGGCCAAGGGGAGGGGAAGCGGAGAAGGCCAACCCGCTCGTTTGAGCTTCCAGACTGTACTGCGTGACTCATAAGGTCCAAAGTAGAACATGCGCTGGTGTTTCTAAAAAAAACTAACATGCGCTGGTGGATTGTATCGAGGCGAACAAAGGAGGTTCCATTGGATCGGATGGCTGCCAGTAGTGCTTGCATTGATCGATGGATAGTATTAATTTGGGTGATGTGGATATATATAGTAGATGATGTGGCACATCGCTGATGTGGACAGTGTGCATGGTGAGAGAATAGGGAGTAGTGGAGAGCAACTTCTTAGACTACCCACAGTGGGAGTAACATAGATAGTAACATCATACATATCTAGATAAAATAGATGATGTGGCAAGCAATAAATGAAGAAAGAGAAGCATTTAGTAACATAACTAGTTACTAGTATGAGTAACATCACACATATCAAGGCAAGATGAGTCTATAGCATAATAAATGAAGTGTTGCATGTTACCACACATATGTTACTCCCCACTATAGAGGTAGTAACATGGGCATGTCACTACTCTATGTTACTACCCATTGTGGCTAGTCTTAAGAATGGTAGATTAGGCGACCCCGGTGCGGGGCAATTACCTATTAGGAAATAAATGATCAATTTTAAGAAAATTAATGTGTCGCCGCTCTCTTAATCAAACTCCTTCGCCTCGCTCCGTCCCACGTATCTCTATTCACGCAGGAAGACAAGAAACTTTTTATCACCTTCCTTTCCTATTTGTTCTCTACCAAATCAACGATAGAGCCTCCCCTAGAGAAAACAAACGCCCCACCCCTTTTCTAACTCCCGAGCGAGGGTATCCAGCTCGCGCGCACGCCGCTGACGCCATACTTCCGCCAGCCGAGACCTCCCTCCCCTATGGAGACCAACGTGCAATTGTGTGTTGGGACCGGCACTATCGTCGCCAAGCCGGAGATCAAGAAGCTCCAGTCCAGCATCCAGGCGCGGACGGGCCCCAAGATTGCAGGGTGCCGTGTGATCAAGGTGGAGGCGCACCAGATCCTGGAGCACCTGCGCCCGTGCCACGTGGCCCTGGTCGGCGACGCGGCGGGGTACGTGACCCGGTGCTCCGGCGAGGGCATCTACTTCACAGCCAAGTCCGGGCAGCTTTGCGTGTAGGCGATGGGCGATGGCCAAGGAACGACGGTTGAAGAGCGCGGTGACGGAGGCCGGAATCAGGCGCGGGTACCTGCGACGGTGGGACGATGAGTTCGTGCTGACGTTCAGAATCTTGGACGCGAGGCGCTGCTGGTCAGCTGGGGCGGGCATTCGAGTGCCACCTGCACAAGCGGATGGCGCCCAGCGAGCCGTGGGGCGACCTCCAGCTGGTGTGGCGCACCACGGGCAACATGGTTCGATACAACATCCTCGACAAGGAGGTCCAGCGGCTCCAGCAGCTTGAGTTGCTGCGGGCTTAGAAAAATCCCTTCCATTCTCTTTCTGCAGGCAATGGGTACCGTTGATACAGTACTGAATAATGAGGTGAACCACCAGTCCACCATTGAGCACCATTTGATCTGCGGCTCCTACTTTGCAATCTTTGCAATCAGTCTTCCCTGTGAAAGGACTGACTTGCCACACAAGTTGTGCTCGTGCTGACATGGCGCTGCCGCTGGTTAATTCCTTGTGTTGGAGAGGCCTAGAAGTTGGGCATCTACAGATGCTTGTCAGTCTGAACTCTGAAAGTAATGGTCTGATGTTTTCTAAAATACTATTGACTGATCACAACATTTCAATCATTGGAAACCTGCACTTCTCTTGTTTTCTTAAACGGGTGTTAACCATCATTCTTTGACGTGATTATTTGAGAAAATCTTGCTATCTAAATGCCACTTGGGAGCACCTGAAATTATACTAACTTGCTGGAGCGTTGAACTAAGCTATTAAGGTCCATATGTACTTGTAGACAGATCACGTTCTTCACATCCTTTGATGTCAAATTATAAGGGTATTTAAATCCCTAGGAACACTTATTCCTCTGCTATGTATTTCTTAGCTTGGTACATCTCTTGGTTGTTAAGAAATAGGTACAACATGCAACTAAATAGTTATTCATTTATTTTGATAGTATTTATTTGTGCATCTCTTGGATAGTGTTGTGATTTCCTAGAGCAGAATATTATGAATTACATTCTCCTGCTGGGTATACATTTTAGGCATAATAGAGAAAAGGTTCTCACTAAAATTTGGTTGGAAAACTCAAAACACATTTTGCAAACTTATCAATAATTAATCAGTTGGTTATTTCTACCTTATTACAATGTTCACCGTTTGATTGAAGGTTGTTCTGACGAATGATATGAACACTTCTTTCAAGAGGATACACTGATAAGCAATGAAACCTGATTTTTCATATTTATGGAGGATCCTTCCGAATGAGCTAATATGATTAGTGGATATCTGAAATTAATGGATCATATATCAGTCGTCATATTTGAATGTGCATGCACGTGCACTGTCAACAGCGAGGCCACAAACGATGTAGTGGCCTGGAGGCGACCCTTGTCTGAATTGTTGTGGATATGCTGCACTTCACAGTGTTTTCTTCTACCACAATAACATGAATGTATGACCAATGTATCCATGAGGAATTGCAGGTTTTCTTCGCCACAAAGGCGCACACATATTGTTAAGGCATTGATGGTTTTGTAGCTCCAGGTATAAGATGACTAAGACAATTCTCAACGAAAATGTGTTTTTGAGCCCAGTCTCAGATGCTCTCGATATCTCCGACGTCCGCACATCTTGGGATTGGTGACCTCTCTTGTATATCTCGCTGTATCTCCATCGTATGCGAGATGTAATAGGAATTAATGCATGGCGTTTTATGACGGGTAGGTGCCGTTTCTTTCGCGACGGCTCAGGCCAATTAACTGATGGCCCGTTCAATATCGTGGTCCAAACCGAGCCGGCAAAGTCCAACGGCCAGCCAGCACCTCGTCCATATCCACACAAACCGCTCAATTATCTAAAAGAAAAAAACACAAACCGCTCAAGGCCATTCACCGATCCCTTTCTTCTCCCCTTTGCGCCGCCAGCTTCGATCCCCGACCATGTGGACTTCTAGGTCTCTTCCCCCACTGCCCGGAATCAGGAGCTTCTTCCCATAATCCCAAGGCCATTCTGCAGCCATGATCCGGTGATCTCCATTGCCTGCAATGGACAGAAGCCCGGTTACAGGTTCTACATGTGCATCAACTATGTCTCTAATCTTTCTAGTAGCACGTTTTATCTTACCCCGCTCAGCTTATCTGTTCTTTGTGCATGGCTTTGTCTCGGTCTCCTAGTCCTAGGAGTGTCCTTTCCTGGAGTTTCAAGTCTCAAGATGTGTATGCAGCAGCTGGCCAACTTGCTCAGCAGGCTCCTCTGCCGGTGCCTAATGCCTATCAGCCGCCGGTCCAAGCATCTCCAGTTAATCAGGTGGACAAGCTGCACGCGCGGAGGCTACAACCATTTATGCCATCCCTCATAGAGCACAAATACTTGCAATTTTTTTGCCGCGCCGTTACCTGACGTACGCTTAGATTAGAACAAACGTTCCTGAGCCACGGATCAGAGTCGTACCATTCACCTATCGTTCTCAAAGTGCTACCGCACTACGGGAAAGGCCCCCACCGCGCCACTGTTCCCTATTGTATACTCCCCGTATTCGCTTTTCCACTGCATGAACCCTGTCTTGTCATTGACATATTCTCGAATCCCCATACAACATTGTACGCCTAGGATATCAGGTGCAGGTGAGCACGGGCACCAAAACGCCCCTCCCAATTCTCAACTTTAATCTTAATTGTAGTTGATCGGTACCAATATTTGTTTGGACAGGTGGTGATATTTTTCTACTTTTTACACTACATTCATACTCACGTAGATGGACATAAAGAAAATGTGCCTGGTGAAAATGTGCCTTTTAGTGGAGTGAATTTTGCCAGATATGTGTTCTTGTTGTATGGTAAACTAAACTTTTATTGTAACTTCTACCTATCCTTGACAACTGCAGAATATTTCCTCTAGAAAAAACCTTGATATGTTTCACATTAGCGCAAAGTTATTGTTGGCAGCACAGTAAACCTTATTTGGTTATTGTTGTTGGACAATTTTTCTTATTTTGTTAGGATGCTCACGCTTACAGTTAGGTGGCGGCAAAGATTTTTTTAATTTAGATTATAAGCTATCACATTATGTCCCTGTTATAACTACTAATCCATGTGCTGAATGGAGGCATCTTTTTACCATTCACATATTATACTCTATCGTATGTATACCTCACTCCGTTTGTGATTTTTTACCGCACCTCCCATAGTTTACAATCTTAACTCCATTTCATTAACGATTTTCTAAAGTTCTCATCATTGTTAGGATATTCATTTTGTGTGCCTCATTTAGCAGGCAGAGTGCATATTGCTCTCCATGTTGAACAACGATGTGGTTTCAGGCCTACACATGCAATTTCTCAATAGAGGTTTGATTTTTTTTTTGTTGCATATTTCTGCTTCATAACTCAGTTTTGGTATGCTCTCTCAACCTGACAATAGTGTTTTTATGGAGATGGTACGTGAGAATAGATTAGTACAGTGAAGCCTTGGCTGCAGGCCGAGGTGTTCGGGCAGTGCAACTACGTGTTGCCCGTCGGCTCCGGCGGCGGCAGGTCACGTTTGCCATCACTAGGACCTTCGTTAGCCTATCCCCGTGGGCAATCCTGTGGTTGATGCTTAATTTATTTACCATCATTTGTCCGTACACACACACGAGCATTTGACTTTTAATCCTTCGATATTTAACGCTACAAGCCACGCATTAAGCCCACTAATCCATTGATCGCTAACCCTCACCGCCGTTAAGAAAACGCTACCAACACGACCTTTCGCCCCAACGGACGCCACAACACGGCCGCACGACCTCTCGTCCCAACTGGCGCCACAGCACGGCCACACGACCTCTCGCCGCGGGAGAGAGCCGCCGCGCCCCTCCTCCCCGCCGCGTCGTTCCTCCTGTCGCCGCTGGAGGGAGCCGCCGCCCCCCGCTGTTCCTCCCTTCGCCGCGGGAGAGAGCCGCTCCCCCCGCTGTTCCTCCTCGCCGCGGGAGAGAGCCGCCGCCCCCCTGCCGTTCCTCCCTTCGCCGCGGGAGAGAGCCGCCGCGGGAGCCGACGCGCCCTTCACCGCGGGAGTTGATACCCTCATCCATCTGCATAGCCCCGGCTTCTTCTCCTCCGCTCCGAGGCCGTACGCGCCCTTGATCTGGACAGCAGTACCACCGGGGCGCATTACCTTCTTGCGCCTCCCACGTCGGCCTCCATGGTTGTTCTTCTCTGTACCCAATCTCTGTCTATAAGATCCATGTGCATCAGTAGGCTTGAGCTGCCAATCTGCTCTCCAGTGCATATGGAGAGCCAGTCATGGCCATGTCACAATTGATCTATTCAATACACTTCTGATGACGACCGAAAATTAAATGGCAAGTTATTGTGCTTATCCTTGTAAAATGTTTTCTTTGGCGCTTCATAAGCACAACTCGCCAGGATGTAATGACATGAAGTGAGCATGCAATCTCATTAGTACATAATCTATGCAACTCATTCCTGCCTTGCATATTCACTACCAAATTTTCAGACTCTGTTTCCTATCATCCAACCAAATGAACTTAAATACTTCTGTTTCCTATGTTCCAGCCAAATGAATTGATAAATAACAACAAAACTCAAGTCTCTCAAGCAAATTGCACATTGCACAAATGTGACAGTGTAACCTGGCTTTTTCCTGGATAAACAAAATTAAACCATTTATGATCGAGATTTGATAGTCCCCTGCAGTGGAAACCAGACTGATTGTTCCATTAGAAATCGACATATGTGCACGGAAAAAGTAAGCACATACCAATCTGTGTCTTTCTGCCCAAGGGCCTCTTCAGAGCAGGAAAAATCATAGGATCAACTATGTGGACGCCATTAAAAATAAAATAAACATGTCTTTCTTTACCTTACTGTACTCCAAGAACTATTAAACGGCACCTTTAATTCGTTGCCCCCATAGACAAATACCCAACCCTCACCTCTTGTATATAATACTAACAAAACTCTCTGTGATCTTGAATGGATAGATAACCTGACTGCTTCAAAGTTGCAAAAACCTCAAAATAGGATCTTAGTTGAATTATAATGAAAGAAATCAAAGCCTAAGAAGAAGACAATCGGTTTCAATGCCGCTGATGTAATCACTGTATCCACTCAGATATAAAAATTATATAGAGCCAACCAAAACATAATCTTGAATGCAACCTATTAACTGGACAACAAAAATATGGCTAAAATGGAAAAAGATAATTCCTTGCAACATTTTAAACATGTTTTTCAGCACTAAGTTAATCCAAAAAACAAACTATACAGCTCAAGCATGTATATGCCCATCTTACTCCTACACAACTCGTGCTTCATTTGTATCATGGATTCTTCCAAGTTGCAAGAAAATATTGCACACCATGTTTTGTGAAAAAGATATACATGTATTCCACAAAAAAATAGATAAACATTAGTAAGGACAATTGTGTTCCATTTTCAGGTGCTCAAACTAATTAATCATGTCCATTATCCCACTACATAGGTTTCAAGTAATATTACCAGTAAAAGTGTAATGATTTAGTTTACATCCTGAAGGACTCGTTCAGTGTGTGTAATCCCAGCTAGCTTAATGTTGTAAAAAGTATCTAGGTGTATACAAATAGTAATAGTAGTTGGAAATCACATATATAGATTTATAGGTTTAGTTGTTCACCATCAGGATTCACATCACAGACAACAGCAGAAGCAACAAAGATAGAAAGCATAGCCGACGCCCGCAAAACACACACACACACACACACACAACTGACGCTTACCTGTGTCTACTATATTCCAGCGGTTATCTCGTCCATGAGCTCTTGCTTTGTCAACACACAGAGTTGCTTCGACTGATAGATAAAGGAATAATGTCAAACGTTTATGGCAAGCATATATGATACAAGTTTTTGCCTTTAACTTGACCGGCAAAGCTTATTTCCTTCTCCTCTGAAGCTCTTTTCTCTCTCTTTTATCTGTAAGTAACACATGCGTTCTGCTCTCTTCATAGAGCAAAATAAGAAGACAAATGATCAATATCGGCAGAAACTGGATAACGCATCATCACCATCGATGATAGACGTGTATGTGCTCTCGGCGAAGAGCATGGCGTACAATGAAATTCCAGTAGTGTTGGATCATATATGATTATATGAATAGACGGGCCATCTAGACTATATGCAGGCCGAAACAAAAAGCAAGAAGGCACAACAGGCACTGTCTGAAAATATGCATGGCTATCTAATCCTTAACAAAAGCAATGCCACCGCCGGGCTCCTGTGCGAGCACCACAGAAGTGATCGTGTTTCGCCGATGGTGACGTCGTCATCGTCGTCATTATAGGGGGTGCTATTGCCGCATCTGTGCTCCCCGAACATGGCGTCCTACTACATCCCGAGCAGAGATCGTCCGGTGCAGCCCGCAGCCCAATGGTACCGGAGCTGAAGCTGCAACCGATGCTCACCAGGCCCACGGCCGACGCTGCACCACAGAGAAGTTCAGCCGGGAGGAGGAGGCCTCGGGAAGCGGCAGCCCATCGCCGATGGCCAGGGAGCGGCGGCGTCTACAGCCTACACGTGAAGTCGTGCGGCAGGCTGAAGAGGAGGACGCCAGCCGCAGACTCCGGCGGCGACCACCGTGCCGTAGAGGCGACGCGCCGGCTACAGGAGAGCCTCGTCGTAGTAAAGGAGTCGGGGGACCCGGATTTCCCGGCGAGCATGGCGGAGATGATCGCGGCGGACGACGACGTCCGGGCATCGGCGAGGGGCCTTGAGGAGCCGCTCGCGTGCTACCTCACCTTCAACGACGCCGAGCACAACCCCGCCATCGTCGCCGCGTTCCGAGCCACGGCGCTGTGAGATGGAGAAGGAAATTAACCTATTTATAGGCTGGCAGCAAACGGAAGGAAGCACAAAAGTAAAAGAAAATATCTCCTGGAGACGCGAGAAAGGCGGCACCGATCAGAAGGGATGGCAAGCTCGCGAAGCAACATGGAAAGCGGCGCCAGCGCCATCTAGACGAAGCGACAGATAGATGTAAGGCGGCAAGACTCTGTCAGAGAGGACGACGCCACCGCGTAGGGCGCACAAGACTCAATGGACAATAGAAAGCGACGCCACAGCTAGACCAACACTGGCACAACCAGATCGGCCGACAGCAACGTAAGCGAAACTCAGCACCGAATAGAAAACAAAGAAAGCGACGCAACAACTGAACCAATAGCGGCCCGACCAGATCGGTCGACAGCAACAGAAGCAGAACTCAACAGCGAATAGAAATCAAATGAAGCATGTAAGCAGAACGACCACGCCAGCCTGATGCACAGCCAACAAAAAATGCTAAACCAACCAAAACAACTGTCACACCGGTTCAAATTTTTTGAAACGAAACCCTGAATCTACAACGCATTTGTACACAACCAGATACCAAAGAAATACACGTGCCCCATAGGAATTTAACCATAGGTCATTTTCATCCAAGTGGATGAATCTTGGAGCGAAAAAGCTCCCAGATATAGAGGCTTGGGTATTATCTTGGCCATTTGTTCATCTGCTACTAACGGAAATCAAACAACAGCGTCCATGTATCATCTCCCTCTATACACTTGTACTGAACACCAAACACCACTGCTACTTTGATTCAGTACGGTGGTTAGTCTTGCCTAATTCTCTACATCAAAGCATTGTGTTATACTGCTTCCCGGCGTGGAAACAACTTGCTTCGGTAGAACACAACCCCCCCCCCCCTCCCCCTCCTCACAAACCGTATAAGGACAACATGGTCATTTGACTATAAGGTATACCAACCTCTATACATGACACGTACGAGCGTAGATGTACACAGCCAATCCAAATCCCTCAGTTATGTTTGCCCAATTGAGGGGCTTCTCGCATGTGGTGATGGAGGTCGACTGTTTAGAGGTAGTTAACCTCTGGCTTTTGCGTCATAATACAAGATCTATTGTGACGCCTATCTTCGAGAAAATCAAGGAGAGAGCTGCAAATTTTGCTTCTTTTTCGGTGCAACATGTTAGTAGGGATGCCAACGGCACGGCCGACCTTTGTGCCAAACATGCTACTTCCTTAGCGGTATCCGAGTGTTGGATGGATAACTGTCCATCCTTCATTGTAAGCAGCCTTAGGGCTGAGTGTAATCGAATTTCTTTCATGCAATAAAACTCCCATGTTTCACGTCAAAAAAAATAATCCAAATCCCTCCCTCATGGGCTTGGCCCATTTTTATTTTATTTTTTTAACACTTCAAAAAATATATACACGAGTCAAGGTTTGAACTCAAAACCTCTTTATTTTACTTCCACCCACGGTAACCAACTGGGACACTTGTTGTGTTGGTTATTTCTTTTACTCTTATTATTGTTGTGAATTTTCTCAGCCTAATTTTCTTTCGGGAAGCGCTAGGCCAGCCCACCATCATTGGATGAGAAAGCTTTGGCTGGTTGGATTTAACTTGAGAACGTGGCTTTCATGGGTAGTTTGCACGTAACGAACAGAATTGATTCCGATTTGTTTTCTAAAGCTGTCCAGCGGAAATTACGTGCACTCCTAAAATCACACGAGTAGAAATGAAGGGTCTGTTTATTTCTCTCTCTCTCTAGGAAATTAAGTTCAATGAAATTCTGTACGCCATACATGCTACTAAAATCAGATGCATATTAAATTTGCTTCCACCGTAATGAAAATGTGCTTCCTTTAGTTAATCAATTTGCTTCGAACTTAAAATATGTTCTGACTTTACCAAAATTTGTTTTGTGTTGGGTAAACTTATTTATCTCATCAAATCTCAAACATGGAATTTGCTTCTTCCGATGAATACCAATTTTGTTTATGCAACACGCGTTTTCAACACAATGAAATGATGTTTCAACGAATTCAAGAATTTGCTTCTGGTGCAACTAAAATATGCTTCTGGTTTTTTTGCGAGGAACTAAAACATGCATTGACTTAACAAAAAATGTATCCATAAAATTATTATTTTTGTCCATCGTAGCTCAGTTAGAGAATTTGCTTACATGAGCTAGATATACACGAGTCCAATGTAGCAGAATATTCTCGTTTCCAATCACAGTAAAAATTGGGCCTCTAATTGTACATTTTGCTTCCATTATGGTTAGAGTTTTTCATCTATCTAGATCTAGAAATTTGGGTCCACTCGTATATTATTCTGCATCGTTCGCTCTTTCTTTGCTTCATCTGGAAGAAATTTTCCAACACCAACATACAAGACTGGAAATTTGATTTTCTTTTCTAGTTTGGTGTTTGGTTTGTCTATTTTTATGCCTACCACCAGCTCTAAGGACGAAAAAGTTCCAAAAAAAACACCATGTTCAATGGAGTCTTTTCGGGTAGGACAGAAGTCTCCGTTTGTGAGCACGTTTTTTGGCATTGTCAAATGACATCAAATGTTTTCCATGAGATTTTTGGTACCATGCCAATTTGTTTTAGTTTCCGACAATTTTTGCATTTTCTGAAGTTTTCTCGGTTAAAAAAATATCGTTAAATGGCCGTATGTGTCGCAACTTGCATATGGTGTCGAAAATCGTTCAAACCTGACATGGATTTCTACCATGGGCATGCCTACCTGCTTGCACAATTTGGGGTCATTTGAAGGATGTCCAAACATAGACCATGTTCAACGAGGGTGTTTTCGGATAGGCCAGAAGACTGAGCATGATGCTTCCCAATAGGCTTGAAATGACCCCAACTTTTTCAAGCAGGTGGGCATGACCATGGTAGTTATCTATACCAAGTTCGAACGATTTCTGACACCGTATGAAAGTTGTGACACGTCCGCCCATTTGTCGGCCTTTTTTGACCGAGAAAACTCTAAAAAAGGAAAATTTGTCAAATATCAAAACAACTTAACATGTTGCCTTGAATTGGTCATACAAGATCATGAAAAAAATTAGGGTCATTTGAAGAATGTCGGGAAACAACGTACTCTCACCTGAACAGCCTCCATTGATCATTGTCTATGGTTGGACATCCTTCAAATCACCCCAACTTTTGTAAGCATGTGTTCATGTACATGGTAGACATCCATGTCAGGTTTGAATTGGTTGCACAAGGCTATGAAAAAAATTGTGCCATTTCAAGGATGTCAAAACAAACGTTCTCTCAGCGGAGCCTTCTGGGCTTTAGGCCTGCCTGAACACCCTTTGTTGAACACGATCTATTTTTGGACATCTTCAAATGACACCAAATTTTGTAAATAGGTGGACATGCCCATGACAGGCATCCATGTTGGATTTGAATAAATTTTGACACCATATGCAAGTTGCGACATGTCCGGCCATTTATCGGTCTTTTTTTTCCGAGAAATCTCCAGAAAATACAAAATTTATCAAAAACCAAAACAAATTGACATGGTGCCTTGAATTGGTCATACAAGGCCATGGAAAAAATGAGGATTTTCAAGGATGTCGGGAAACAACATGCTCTTAGATGGAGGAGCTTTCTGGTAGAACACCCTCCGTTGAACATGGTGTCTTTTTGGAAATCCATTAAATGACCTCAACTTATGCCAGGTGGCATCCCCATGGTAGACACCCATGTCAGTTTAAAAAAAAATCATAATTTTGTCAGGTACTTAAAACTGTCATTTTTTTTTCATTTTCGCGCACGACAGTGAATCGGCCAGTCGGGCGGCCTCCTATGAATAATGTATTCAATTTATGTTTTTTTTCAAATTCATGAACTTGTTTTCAAATCGATGAACCTTTTTCAGTTCTGCGAACTTTTTTGTTAAACTTGTGAATTTAATCAATGAACGTTTTTCCTCCTTGGAGCCAGGGTCCAGGGCCAGTCCATCGAAATTGAGGTCCCTGTGTCAAAATCTAAGATGGCCCTATCTTGTTAGAGAAAAACGTCCGACTACATCAAGTTTTCGTCTACGGCAGGTTGCATGCATAAAAAGTATTTTGAGGTGTTCTTTTTAGTAGCCTTAATATAATTTTTTAGGCATTTTGATGAAACACCAAAAAAATCAAAGGTGTTTCCTCACATGCCTAGTGAATGAGGCGTTTTGGCATTTTAGAAAATTGAAGTCATACAATTGATTATTTATATACTTATAGAAAGTTGAAGTCATAAAGACTATTTCCCTTCATATAACCATAAAAAACTTCTAGTGTCTAGCTGGTCGCCCATATTATTTTACAAGCTTTGTTATTCGAGAGATCGCTAGATCGAGTGCGAATAAAACGAACTTTTTTGTGAGAGATTGATGGGCCGATGGATTGGTTTTGAGCACCGGCCTAGTGTGTTCTTATATAGTTTGTGCTATTTTAAACAACAGTGGGCAGCATGGTGGAGTGGCAGACTGTGTAGTGTGGAGGACGAGGTGACGAGTTCGATTACTCTAGTCAACTTGCTCCTTTATTTCCAGTATTTTTACCCTTAATGTGTACTTATGTTTAAATGTCTCAAAAAAAACTTATGTTTAAAAAAAGATCTTAATGCGTACGACCTATTTTCAAAAACTTGATGTAGGTGTACGTCTTTACGATCCGACCGATTCTAGTACCGAAAGTACGACAGCTCTGTGATCTGTACACGTTCAGTTCGGTGACGTCCCACGAACTCTCGATCCAGCTGAGTGTCGAGGGACATCTTCGTCAGCACGAAGGCGTGATGACGATGATGATGATGAAGCTACCGGTGCAGAGCTTCGCCTAAGCACTACGACGATATGACCGAGGTGAATTATGGTGGAGGAGGGCACTGCACACGGCTAAGACAATGATCAACTTGTGTGTCTATGGGGTGCCTCCTCCCCGGTATATAAAGGAGTGGAGGAGGGGGAGGGCCGGCCCTCTCTATGGCGCGCCCTAGGGGAGTCCTACTCCCACTGGGAGTAGGATCCCCCCCTTCCAAGTAGGAGTAGGAGAGGGAGGAAGGAAAGGGGTGCCGGCCCCCCTCCCAATTCGGATTGGGCTTGGGGGGGGGGGGCTCCTAGGCCGTCTCCTCCTCTCTTCCACTAAGGCCCAATAAGGCCCATACACTCCCCGGGGTTTCCGGTAACCTCCCGGTACTCCAGTAAATGCCCGAACTCACCCGGAAACATTCCGATGTCCAAACATAGGCATCCAATATATCGATCTTTATGTCTCGACCATTTCGAGACTCCTCGTCATGTCCGTGATCACATCCGGGACTCCGAACAACCTTCGGTACATCAAAACACATAAACTCATAATACCGATCATCACAGAACGTTAAGCGTGCGGACCCTACGGGTTCGAGAACTATGTAGACATGTGTCGGAGTAATGGGCCACGGGTAGCCTAACCCGAGTCCCTGAGCCTTTCAAGACAATAGGCCGGCTGCGCCCCACGAACATCCAGAACGAAGCGCCGCCTTCTGGTGGCCGGCTGGCTCGAGCGGCCGGCTGCCAGAAGACGGCCGGGTTCCAGGAGGCGGCACCAAAACAAGCCGATTCCTAGCAGACGGCCTCCAGAGAGGCCGGCTCCTAGCAGGCGGCCCACGGTGCCCTCAGAGTCTGTGCCCCCATTAAGAAGACAAGACAGGATGTGGCTACAGTGTGGCCCATCTCCCCCATATCCAGGGCAAGGCGCGGCCACAGTGCCCCGTACAGGCGGAGATCTCCGCACGACGCGGCACTATTACCACTCCAACCGTGACGTCAATCCTGACAAGCGGATCCCTGTTCCCACGACGGCCTGTCGGTACGGCCCAAAGGCGGCGGGCCCTACCGGGCAGCGAGAGCCCGGAAGACGGCGGAAGCCTGACCAGTCGGACCCGAGGGAGGCCGGCCTCTAGCAGGCGGCCCCCTCCTCCCTCGGGGTCCGTGCGCCATTAACCAGATGAGACGCGGTGTGGCTACAGTGATATCCCACCAGGCGGCGGGATTGTAGCCACGCTCCCCTGACCAAGTACGCGTCATTAGCATTACGGCTACAGTAACCAACAGCCGACAAGACCCGTGAGCGGCGGGAGCGGCCTGTCGGCTCCGTACCAGACCAGTCGACGGGGCCCACCAGGCGGTGGGCTCCAGCAGCCAGCGGAGAAGCCGGCGACCAGAGACACTGACGGCCGAGTCCTACACCCGGCCAGATTACTATTGTACCCCTGGGGGGTAGGCCTATATAAAACCCCCCAGGGTACCCATGCAAAGGGTTCCCAACCTGTTAGACCTAGACTCATACCTAGAGGAAGGAGAGAGCTAGCCTGGCTTCTTCTACCTCTAGCATACAGCTCGAGGAGCACCATTGTATCCACTAGTGCCTTATTGATCATGCGGAGACCCCGCAGATCAGGACTAGGGGTCTTATCTCCTAGGAGAGCTCCGAACCTGGGTAAAGTACGCCGACGTTCGTGTCTACGCCTCATCCCGCTTCCGGGCACCGGCGACGTTCTACTCGCTCCCACCATGATAAGTCATCCTTTGGCATATGTCACACCCAACCCCCGACATTTGGCGCCCAACGTGGGGCGAGGTCCACCGTCGTCCGGAGACCTGTTCTGGACGGGAACCTTGTTCCTTCCTGACGAGCGCAGCCAGCCCGGCTCGCCAGACGGCGTCTGCGTCGATGCGCTGCACGACGCGGATGTCGTCTGTGCGGCGAGCTGCCTCGCCGATCTTGTTGGCGAGATTCGCCTCTCCGACGAGCCCGTATCAGACGTGCGCACAGAAGGCCCCGAGAGCCGCCTCGCCAGCCTCCTCGGTCAGCTCCACGTCGCCAGCGAGCCTGCTGCGGACTTGGAGTCGGTTAGCTCCACCGACCTGATGCTTGTCGACTCCGACACGGCGTCGCTTGACGCGTTCCCCACCAACGTGGTGGTCTACGACGAACCGCTTCCTCGCGCGGACAGCGGTGGCAACACCGTCACGGAGGTGCTCGTCATCAGCCACGGTGAGCACTCTGGCGGAGGTGGCCAGGATCCACTGTAGGCAGCGTTGCAAAACCTGACCGCGCCCATACCCGAAGACGCCGACGCCGAGACGCTGGAGGCGCGCCGCATCCAGCTCGTCGAAAGCGCCAACCGGCTGGCCAGCATGAGACGCCTTTCGGAGGCCTACCAGCGCGAGATAAACCGCGCCGTTGGCGGCACGCCGACTCCTGGTGGGCCTAGCCGCATTGGCACGATCCAGCAGCGCGGCGCGGCCATTGCCAGCATGTTCGGGGCAGATCGCCCCGTCCACGCCACGCCCGCGGAGAACATACGAGCGGCCCAGGTGGCCGCATACGAGCTAGACAAGCTCGAGGGCGACGAGCGTCGCCACATGACGGAGCGCGTCCAGCAGCTCCTTGACGCGGCTGCCGAGCAGCACGAAGCCAGCTGCCGCACTGAGGCGCCCAACCGGTGAAACGACGACCCGCCTCCTCGCCGAGAGCAAGGAGCGACATCTCGGACGCCGACTGGTGGCGTCCGCGATAGAAGAGTCAGGGAGCCGACTGCCAGCCGCCGCCGGACTCGCATTACCATCGAGCGCGACCAAGACGGCCGCCCAAGAGCAGTGCAACGACGAGACGACTGTCCGCCCCCCCTCCTTCCCGCAGGGAGAGGCGTGCTTCTCCTCCGCCTGTTGATCAACCGACACTCGGCGATCGCCTTGGCCGCCGAGAAGGAGTCGGAGAGAATGATGTTCGCCACCGAATCGACCGCCTCAACCGGTCCCTGGCACTAGAAGAAGAAGACGCATTGGGTCCGCCCTGCTTTGGCCCCCGCATCCGAGATGAGCCCTTCCCCAAAGTGTTCACTCTCCCAAGAGATACACCCAAGTACACCGGCTCCGTGAAACCGGAGGACTAGCTGGTCGACTACTCCATGGCCGTCAGCATAGCAAACGGCAACAAGCGAGTACGTTCCACTCATGCTCCAGGGCATGGCCCGGACATGGCTGAACAGCCTGAAGCCCCGCAGCATCAACAGCTGGGTCGATTTCACTGAAGTTTTCATCCGCAACTTCACCAGCACGTAAAAGCGGCCGCCCAAGCCTCGCCAGCTCTCCTTGTGCGTCCAGGGCCCCAACGAGTCGACTCATGACTACCTCACGCGCTGGGCCGAGTTGCGCAACTCTTGCGAGGGCGTGCACGAGGTGCAGGCCATCGAGTACTTCACTGCCGGGTGCCGAGAAGGCACCCTCCTCAACCATCGGCTTCTCTGCGACGAGCCAGCGACCCTCGATGAGCTGCTGATCATAGCAGACAAATACGCCACGGCCGACTCCTCCATGAAGACGGAGATTCAAGTTGATGCATCTGGCAAAGTGGCTCCTCAAGCTCCTCGGACCCCGGCTGGTGACACCAGTCGGCGTCAACAACAAAATGACAATAAGCGCAAGGCCACGCAGCCGGCTTCCACGAGCCGGCAGGTGGCGACGATTGAAGATCAGCAGCCGGAAGGGCAACCTCCTCCCAAGCGTTAGAAGGGCGGCAAGCCCAACTGGCTGCCCGCCTTCTCATACGAGCAGACTCTCGATGCACCCTGCAAGTTCCACAGCGGCGCGAAGCCGTCCAACCACACCACCCGGAAATGTCACTGGCTCACCAGGATCGCCAAGGGAGACGGACTCCAGCCTCCTCCGCCTGCCGGTCCATCACCTCCTCCTCCCCAGCAGCCGGCGGTTCGGCCAGTCGGCGCAATACAAGATGAATATCCTGAAGAGTATGGAGCTTATGTCGTGTTCACCAGCGTGGCCGACGATAAGCACAATAGACGGCAACGGCAATAAGAAGTAAATGCAGTAGCATCAGAGACCCCCGAGTTCATGCACTGGTCTGAGAAGCCTATCAGTTGGAGCAGGCCGACCACCCGGAGGTGATGCCCTCTCTTGGTTCTTATGCCCTGGTCCTGGATGCCACCTTCACAACAGAGAGGTGGGCTGCTCGCTTCTCTCGAGTTCCGATAGATGGCGGCAGCAGCATCAACATCCTGTACCGAGATACAATGGAGAAGTTGGGAATCAGACAGAGGCAGCTTCAGCCCAGTCGGACTGTATTCCATGGCATAGTTCCTGGCCTTTCCTGCTCACCAATCGGCAAGACCCAGATTGATGTCCTCTTCGGAGACAAAGATCACTTCCGCCGAGAGCTAGTCTGGTTTGAGGTGGTGGACCTTGAGAGCCCTTATCATGCACTCCTTGGCCGGCCTGCTCTGGTCAAGTTCATGGCGGTCCCCCACTACGCTTACCTCAAGATGAAGATGCCGAGCTCCAAGGGAATCCTGACCATAACAGGGGACTACAAGAAGTCGTCCGCCTGTGCAGCAGACAACAGCCAGCTAGCCGAGTCCCTCGTGATCGCGGCTGAGAAGCGGCTCCTTGACCGGGTTGTGGCAATGGCAGGCAAGCAGCCGGAAATGTCACCCAACCCCAAGGAGTCGGAAGCTGAGGGCTCGTTCAAGCCGGCCAAAGAAACAAAATAGATACCCTTGGACCCGGAGCACCCGGAGAGGCACGTTGTCATAGGTGCAAACCTTGACAGCAAATAGGAAAGCGAGTTCGTCGATTTTCTCCGTGAGAATCAGGACATCTTCGCATGGTCTCCCAAGGACATGCCGGGTGTTCCGACGGATTTCGCCGAGCACAAGCTACATGTCCGACCTGACGTCAAGCCGGTCAGGCAGCC
Source organism: Triticum aestivum (assembly GCF_018294505.1). NCBI lineage: Eukaryota > Viridiplantae > Streptophyta > Magnoliopsida > Poales > Poaceae > Triticum > Triticum aestivum. The sequence continues at coordinate 68,361,635 of NC_057808.1, read as the reverse complement.
CTTGTGCCGCCTGTCAGAAGAGAAGAGAAGAGTCGTTGGAGAAGAGATAGCCCGGCTTCTAGCAGCCGGCTTCATCATGGAAGTATTCATCTTAGAATGGTTAGCCAACCCAGTCCTTGTACTGAAGAAGAATAAACAGTGGCGCATGTGTATTGATTATACCAGCCTCAACAAAGCTTGCCCCAAAGACCCATTTGCTTTGCCAAGAATCGACCAAGTGATAGACTCTACAGCCGGATGCGAGCTGTTGAGATTTTTGGATGCATACTCAGGGTATCATCAGATCAAGCTTAACCCGGTCGGCAGGCTGAAGACCGCCTTCATCACGCCACTCGGAGCCTTCTGCTACCTGACCATGACGTTCGGCTTGAGAAACGCCGGCGCCACGTTTCAGCGTTGCATGCAGAAGTGTCTCCTCAAGCAACTCGGCAGAAACGCCCACGTCTATGTGGACGATGTTGTGGTGAAGACGGAGAAGCGTGGCACGCTGCTAGAAGACCTCGAAGAGACCTTTGAAAATCTGCGCCGCTTTCAGATCAAGCTCAACCCGGAGAAATGTGTCTTTGGAGTACCAGTCGGCCAGCTTCTTGGCTTCCTGGTCTCAGAGCGCGGCATAGAGTGCAACCCTGTAAAGATCAAGGCCATCGAGAGGATGGAGGTACCCACCCGACTGCTGGACGTGCAAAAATTCACCGGCTGCTTGGCATCCATCAGCCGTTTCATCAGTCGACTGGGCGAGAAGGCTCTTCCCCTATACTAGCTTATGAAGAAGACCACTTTTTTCGAGTGGAACGACAAGGCGGACGAAGCTTTTCTCCAGCTCAAAAAGATGTTGACCACTCCGCCTGTCCTGGCGGCTCCAGCTGCTAAAGAGCCCATGCTTCTTTACATCGCCGCCACCAGCCGGGTTGTCAGCACAGTCATAGTTGTGGAGCGCAAGGAAGACGGCAAGGCACTACTAGTCCAGAGGCCGGTGTATTACCCGAGTGAAGTGTTGTCCGCCTCCAAGCAAAACTACCCCCACTACCAGAAGATGTGCTACGGCGTGCATTTCGCTGCCAAGAAGCTAAAGTCATACTTTCAAGAGCACCCAATCATTGTTGTCTGCACTGCTTCACTCGCCGAGATCATTGGAAGCCGAGATGCTTCGGGCCAAGTGGCCAAATGGGCCATAGATTTGGCCCCCCTACACCATCTACTACCAGACTCGCACCGCCATCAAGTCCCAAGCACTGGCCAACTTCCTCATCGACTGGGCCGAGACCCAGTACCTGCCACCAGCACCAGACTCCACCCATTGGCGGATGCACTTTGATGGTTCCAAGATGCGCACCGGTCTGGGAGCCGGCATCATCCTAACCTCTCCCAAAGGCGGCAAGCTCAGATATGTGTTGCAAGTCCATTTTGCCGCCTCCAACAATGTAGCTGAATATGAGGCACTCATACACGGGCTCCGGCTTGCCAAGGAACTCGGCATTCGCCGGATCTTGTGCTATGGAGACTCCGACTTGGTGGTCCAGCAGTCGTCAGGCGACTGGGACGCCAAAGATGCAAACATGGCAAGCTACCGCTTCCTCGTCCAGCAACTCAGTGGATACTTCGAAGGGTGCGAGTTCCTCCATGTGCCAAGAAATGACAATGAGCAAGCGGATGCCTTGGCACGGATCGGCTCCACCCGGCAATCAATACCAGCCGGTGTCACCCTGCAATGCCTCCTTAAGCCGTCTGTCAAGCCGTCACCAGAATCAGACTCCATCTTCGTGCCGGCTCCTCCCGAAGCAGTCGGATCCGGCTTAAGAACACCAGCAGCCGGCACGGGGACTTCGGCAGGCGGCTCGGGGGCCATAGCAGTCGCACCCAACCCAGGGACTTCAGAACTCGGCCCGGGGACTGCAGCAGTCGGCCCAGGGACTTCATCGGCACAACAAGCGGCAGTCAACTCCAACCCGCCGCCTCCCAGCCCAACCGCCCTCGTGCAAGTTGCAGTTCTGGCAGTCGAAGAAATAGCAGCACCTTCATGGGCGTAGCACATCCTTAACTTTCTGGTGAACAAAGAGCTGCTGACTGATGAGATCTTGGCCCGACAAGTGCAACATCGGGCGGCATCATACACCATTGTCAACAGAGAACTTGTGAGGCGCAGTGTCACTGGTGTGTACCAGTGCTGCATGGAGCCGGAGCAAGGCCAAGCAATCCTCAAAGATATCCACCAAGGCGAGTGTGGTCACCACGCGGCTTCAAGATCACTCGTTGCCAAAGCTTTCCGCCATGGTTTTTTCTGGCCGACTGCTCTAGAAGATGCCAAAGACTTGGTCCAGAAGTGTAAATGGTGCCAGAAGTTCCGCTCCAAGCCACATTTGCCGGCTTCTGCACTCAAGACTATCCCCATCGCCTGGCCTTTTGCCGTCTGGGAGCTGGACATGGTGGGACCATTCAAGAGAGCACGCGGCGGCATGACTCATCTGCTTGTCGCGGTGGACAAGTTCACCAAGTGGATAGAGGCAAAACCAATTAAGAAGTTGAATGGTCCGACTGCTGTGACTTTCATCTCCGACATCACCATCCGGTATGGCATACCACACAGCATCATCACCGACAACGGCACAAACTTTGCCAAAGGCGCCTTGGCTCGTTTCTGCGAGACGCAGGGCATCTGACTGGACTTAGCGTCCGTTGCCCATCCACAGTCAAATGACCAAGTGGAGCGAGCAAACGGCCTCATTTTGTCCGGCATCAAGCCCCGACTGGTCGAGCCTCTGGAGCATTCGGCCGACTGTTGGCTCGATGAGCTGCCGGCCGTCCTCTGGAGCTTGCGCACAACTCCGAACAAGTCAACCAGCTTCACGCCTTTCTTCCTCGTCTAGGGTGCCGAAGCCGTCATCCCGATTGACATAGTATTCGACTCCCCTCGAGTCACCATGTACACCAAAGAGGAGGCAAAAGAAGCACGAGAAGACGGCGTCGATCTGCTGGAAGAAGGCCGGTTGTTGGCACTCAGCCGGTCCACCATCTACCAGCAGAGTCTATGCCAGTACTACAACCGAAAGGTCAAGCCAAGATCCTTCCAAGAGGGAGACCTTGTGCTCCTGCTGATCCAGCGATGGCACTGGGTTCATTATTCCGCCTGGCACCGGGTTCGACCAGTCGGCCCGGAGGCTCGCCGCCTTGTACTATGTGGTGCTTCCTGCAGCCGGACAAGTAATGTGTTGGCACCTAAGCCCTCTCCTACCAAATCCACAGCTCGCAGAGCGGCTGTCCGGTAGGTAGGAGTCAAAGGCAGAAAGGGACGCCACATGAAAAATGGCTAAGGACCCAAAATCATGTACATAGTTCAAGCCGGCTTCCCGCCTCATCGACCGGCTGCTGAGCAGCCGGCCGGCCGGCTTCTACTTAATTTGCTAAATGCTCTAATCGGCTAAATACTTACCCTCCCAAAGCAGCCAAGTACTTGACCCAGCCGCAGTCCGCAGAGCGGCTGTTTGACTGGCAAGACGGCAGCCCAGGGAGGGCGGCAAAGGAAAAAAGCCAAGGAGCAGAAAGCAAGGAAAGATAGAACTCGAATAAAATATTTACATATCAAAAGGCCCTTGGCCAGCACTCAACAGAAGTTGAAATACACCCCACGGGTGGAATTGCGCGAAGTTAACAAAGTTTGTCAAGACTGATAAGCAGGTAAAACAAAAGATAAATTGGTAGCCTAGGAAGCAGCAGACGGGTTCGGCGGGACGGTGGAGTCGGTGGCGCCGGTTGGTGGAGCGGCCGGCTGGTCAGTCTCCACTTGGTCGCCTTCAGCAGCAGTCGGCTCGCTCGTGTGTGGCTCATTGTTAGAGGTGCGGTCGAGCTGAGGCTGGCCGTCCGCTTCAACCTCTGGCGCTTCCTCTTCACCTTCCTCGTCCTCCTCGCCTTCTCCCTCGTCGCTGGAGTCAATCACTTCGGCCGAGTCCTCGTCGTCCTCCGGGTCCAGCCGGAACCACTCCGGTGGCGCTTCGGCACCGTTCTCGGCCAGATCGGGAACGAAGATGCTGGTGTTGGTGTACTCGGCGATCATCGCGGCACGCTTGACAAGATCCTGCTCCACCACCACCAGCTCCTCCTGGGCCTCCTGCCGGAACGTGGCCAACTGGGCTAGGTTTAGCCCAAGGTACCACGCCTTGATGAACTCCAAGGCCCGGCATGCTCCAGCCCGGGCCGAGGAACCCTTCCAAGCCTCAAGACGGCCGGCCGCCACCTCCAGCCAGTCGGCAGTCCGACTGGGAGTGCGCGGAGCCGGCATGTCTGGCCACAGGGCGGAGATCGCTTGGGCCCTGACGCGTTGAAGATGGCGCAACATCCGATGGGCCGGCCGAAGGCGGGTCTGGATGCTGAGAAGCTGTTCACTAAGACTCCGGGGGCGTTGGCGGCGATCTGCGCACCTTCGGCTCTCCGCTCCTCACGATAAGCCTCAATGGCCTGGTTGGCAGCGCCAGAGTACCAGGGAAGAAGTCTGCCCAGGCAAAAAAGCAAAGAAACCAGAAGTCAGAAGCTAGAAGCCGGCCTGATCAAACAGCTGGCAGATCAAAGAAAGGAAAAAGAAGAAAGCTTACCGTCAACCATATCTTCAATCTTGCTGAAGCCGGCAGTCAGCAATGCCTCCTTGTCGGTCCAGGCGGAGCGTTCGGTCTCGAACTCAGCAAGGAGACTGGACTCTTTCACCTCTGCCTCCTTCCGGGCCTTCTGGAGAAGCTCCGCCTGCTCCGTCAGCTGCTTGGCCAGCCGGTCACGCTCCTAGGCCAGCTCATTGCGCTCTGCCTCCTTGGCGCGTAACGCGGTGTTGGCTTCGCCCAGCTGCTGCTGCAAAGTAGCGTTGGCCTCTGCAAGAACAGAGAAAGAAAAAAGACGTCAGCAACCAACAGAGAAGAAGTACAGTCGCCGGGGAGATCCGGCCCGACTGCTCAGCAGTCGGCCTGAATCTCGGGGACTACAACCCGCGGGTGCGCCAGCGCGCCCCCGCGGAGAAAAGAAGACGAAGACTTACTCCGGCTTTCTGACAAGTCGGCGGTCCACTGGTCCAGCTCACGGACGTTGGAGTTGAAGGTGGCCGCGCGAAGGTTATGATAATCCTACAGTGAAGATATCAGACAACGTTAGTACTCGGAGCTTGCCAATTAAATTTCCGAGCCGCCTGCTCAGCAGCCAGCCCGAAACTCGGGGACTACACCCAGTGGGTGCGCTGGTGCGCCCCCACAGAGAAATACTAGAGCCAAAGACGAAGAAGTAAGAAACATACCCGGATGGCCGCTCGTGAATCCAAGAATGCCTTGTTGCAATGCTTGAGAGCGTCGGACCAGCCCGGAGCCTGGCCTGGACGTCTAGGATCGCCTTGTTTAAGGCTCCCGTCCCGCCTCCACGCACCCATTCAGCGGGCGCGGTGCTGGTCACTTCGGCGTCTGGGATTGATGAGCTCGCGACGCTGGCTTCCAGCGGTCGTGGCGCTGAGGCCGCCTTCGCAAGACGACGGCGCGTTGGTGTGAGGGCCCCAGGAGTCGGGCCCGTCACCACCTTGTTTTCGGCTGGTGGTGCCGGCGGCACGAGCGGCTAATTGTCTCGCGCCCCTCTCCCTCTTCATGATCGGGTGCTCATCGCCGGCTCCCCAAGTCGACACCGTGAACTCTGGTGGAGGCAGAGCAGAGTTCAAAGGAACGACGAATAATGGCTCCCGGCGGCGCGCGGCTTCTTCAAGCCGCTTCTTCGCTGCGGCATCAGCCTCGGCCTCCGCCAGCTTCTTCAGCGCGGCGGCCTCTGCCTTGTCTGCCTCCGCCTTCTCCAGACGGGCGGCTTCCTGCTCCTCGCGCGCCTCCTGCGCGTTTTGTTCCTGCGCCTCCCGAAGGTCGGCTGCAGGGTCGATCCGCCGGGTGGCGGAGGAGGTCTCCGCCGACCCAATGACGGAGGCGGCGGCCGACTTCTCAAGTGAGAGGGGACCCCTAAGTCAAGGAGACGAAGAGAGGAAGCTCAGATAGAATCAACAAAGAAGGAAAGAACAAGAAAAAGATACTTACGCCGACACCATAGGAGGCGCCTTTGGAAGCTTCTGGAATTTGGCCGTCTTCGCGGCGGCCTCCTTCCGCTTGGTCGCAAGGGTGGGGTTCTTGGCCTTCTTCGGCATGCTGCCAAACAAGGCGGCCCCTTGTTTGCGATTGCGCGTGCCGGCTTGCGCAGTCGGCGCGGCGGAGGAGCCCGCAACCGCCTTATCGGCCCCCCACGTGTGGCGCGGCTCCTCCTCCTCCTCGAAGTCGTCCGGCCACATCTCGATGCCGCCCCCTTCTTCGGAGCCGCCCGCTCCGTAGACGCCGCCTGTGGCGTCATCTTCGAAAGCGGCCGCCCCAAGTCGGGGTCGTCCACGTCGCTCACAGCCCGGTCCGGTTCGTAGGGACCACCCGCCCCCACGATGGCGGCCGTCGCCTCAGACATATAGATCTGTTTCAAAAAGTATGAGGCCGACTGTTCGATACAGCAAGACAGAATCAAGATGAAGTACTGAAGAGGGAAAAGATCGAAGAGCTTACGGCAGGCGGCGGGTCCGCGCGGGAGTACGGCTGCTTGCCGTACCGCCAGGACCCCTCCAGCTTGAGGCCGGAGATCTCGTTCACCAAGTTCGCCACCTCAGAAGTCGGCATCTCCTTGGTACTCAACCGGCACGGGTCGCGATGCCCGCTCATCCGGCCGATCAAGTGAGGCCGGCCTTGGAGCGGGAGAACCCGGCGCGCGACGAAGGAGACCAGCAAGTCGGACGCCTTGAGGCCTTCGACATCGGTCAGCACCCGGAGTCGGTTGATGGCGGCGGCGGCGTCTGCTGACACGAGCTTCGGCTTGTAGCCCCAGTTGGCCCGAGGCTCAGCCGGTGGGCCGGCTGCGCCCCACGAACATCCAAAATGAAGCACCGCCTTCTGGTGGCCAGCTGGCTTGAGCGGCCGGCTGCCAGAAGACAGCCGGGTTCCAGGAGGCGGCACCAAGACAGGCCGACTCCTAGCAGGCGGCCTCCAGAAAGGACGGCTCCTAGCAGGCGGCCCACGGTGCCCTCAGAGTCTGCGCCCCTATTAAGAAGACAAGACAGGATGTGGCTACAGTGTGGCCCATCTCCCCCATATCCAGGGCAAGGCGCGGCCACAGTGCCCCGTACAGGCGGAGATCTCCGCACGACGCGGCACTGTTACCACTCCACCCTTGACGTCACTCCTGACAAGCGGAGCCCTGTTCCCACGACGGCCTATCAGTACGGCCTGCAGGCGGCGGGCCCTACCGGGTAGCGAGAGCCCGGAAGACGGCGGAAGCCTGACTAGTCGGACCTGAGGGAGGCCGGCCTCTAGCAGGCGGCCCTCTCCTCCCTCGGGGTCCGTGCTCCATTAACCACATGAGACGCGGTGTGGCTACAGTGATATCCCACCAGGCGGCGGGACTGTAGCCACGCTCCCCTGACCAAGTATGCGTCATTAGCATTACATCTATAGTAACCAGGAACCGGCAAGACCCGCGATCGGCGGGAGCGGCCTGTCGGCTCCGTACCAGACCAGTCGACGGGGCCCACCAGGCGGCGGGCCCCAGCAGCCGGTGGAGAAGCCGGCGACCAGAGACACTGACGGCCGGGTCCTACACCCGGCCAGATTACTATTGTACCCCTGGGGGGTAGGCCTATATAAACCCCCCAGGGCACCCATGCAAAGGGTTCCCAACCTGTTAGACCTAGACTCATACCTAGAGGAAGGAGAGAGCTAGCCTGCCTTCTTCTACCTCTAGCATACATCTCGAGGAGCACCACTGTATCCACTAGCGCCTTAGTGATCATGCGGAGACACCGCAGAGCAGGACTAGGGGTGTTATCTCCTAGGAGAGCCCCGAACCTGGGTAAAGTACGCCGGTGTTCGTGTATACGCCTCATCCTGCTTCCAGGCACCGGCGATGTTCTACTCGCTCCCACCATGATAAGCCATCCTTTGGCATATGTCGCACCCAACCCCGACAACATGACCGAGACTCATCTCCGGTCAATAACCAATAGCGGAACCTGAATGCTCATATTGGTTCCTACATATTCTACGAAGATCTTTATCGGTCAAACCACATAACAACATACATTATTCCCTTTATCATTGGTATGTTACTTGCCCTAGATTCGATCGTCGGTATCTCAATACCTAGTTCAATCTCGTTACCAGCCAGTCTCTTTACTCGTTCCGTAATGCATCATGCCGCAACTAACTCATTAATCACATTGCTTGCAAGGCTTATAGTGATGTGCATTACCGAGAGGGCTCAGAGATACCTCTCTGACAGTCGGAGTGACAAATCCTAATCTAGATCTATGCCAACTCAACAAACACCATTAGAGACACCTGTATAGCACCTTTACAATCACCCAATTACGTTGTGACGTTTGGTAGCACATAAAGTGTTCCTCCGGTATTTGGGAGTTGCATAATCTCATAGTCATAGGAACATGTATAAGTCATGAAGAAACCAATTGCAACATACTAAACGGTCAAGTGCTAAGCTAACGGAATGTGTCAAGTCAATCACATCATTCTCTAATGATGTAATACCGTTAATCAAATGACAACTCATGTCTATGGCTAGGAAACTTAACCATCTTTGTTAGATGTGGGGTTCCGGCAAACCCTTGAGGTTCGAACACTGGGGTGCACGCGAAGTCTTTCCCTCCTACCGATCTACGCCCTGGCTCGCTAAGATCTCGTGGACGAACTCGACGAGCTCGCAACACAGAAAGACACGAGATTTATACTGGTTCGGGCCACCGTTGTGGTGTAATACCCTACTCTAGTGTGGTGGTGGTGGATTGCCTCTTGGGCTGGTGATGAATAGTACAGAGGGAAGAACAGCCTCCTGAGGTTGAGGTGTTCTTGTGCTTGGTTTCTTGGTGGGTGAGAGCTGGGTGAACTGCTCGATGCCCCTACTCTGGTGGCTAGCTCTACTTATATAGGCCCTGGTCCTCTTCCCAAATATTGAGCGGGAAGGGAGCCAACAACAGCGGGCAAATTTGAAGGGGGACAGCTAGTACAAGCTATCCTGACAAAAGTGGTCTTCGCCTGCGAAAGGCTCTGGTGGTGACGCCGTCTTGGGCTCCACGATAACCTCCGTCTTGCCGTCCTCCTGGTCTTGGTCTCGTTGCACCGATATAGCAACCTTTGCGTGATGCCTCGGTACTCCTCGCCTGGGCTGGCCTCCTTAGCACCAAAGAGGAAACAAGGACGCTGTGCGCGCTGGCACCCGCCTGGCGCCTGCCTGGCGCCGATCGTCACGACTCACGTCACGAGAGCCTCGTGAGGTTTGCCCTGCCTTGATATCTCCGCTCCTCGTGAGCCTGCCTGGCTAGGCCACTCCTGAGGAGATCTTGCGTCATCCGCCTCGCGAGGCTTGGACCCTCGCGAGGGTCTTGGATGCCTTGTTGATGAAGATGGGCCGTACGGCCTGCTGGCTTAGCCACGCCGCGGGCCGCAGGCAGGCAAGTCTGGGGACCCCCGCTCCCAGAACGCCGACAGTAGCCCCCGAGCCCAAGGTGCGCTCGGGCTTGGCTTCGCGGCGAAGCCAAGGTTCAAGTATGGAGCACCGCGGGCCCCAAAAGCCTGCGGCCTCGGTTGACGCGTGGCGGTTGATTGGACGTGGGCGTCTCCGCTTCCCCACGCTGCCTCGGCAACTGCACGACTTGACAAGTCCCTGCGACATGCAAGGAAAACCATCATTACCTGCGATCGTGGGAGGCACCGGTTGGCCTTCTTCCATTATAAATGGGGAGGGGGGCGGAGCCCCCATCGCCCATCTCTTTCCTCGCTTGCTTGCTTCTTCCTCCTTGCTCCATTGCTTGCAGTGCCACCGATGGCGCCACGAAGGAAGTTCTCTGTCGCCGAGAAGGGAAAGGCCCCTCACGAGGGGCCCGGCTCCCCGACGCCCAAGCGCGGACACGGCCGTCCACGCAAGCACGCTGCGACCCCTGTCGTGGCCCACTGTCGTAGCGGCACCGAGACGCGCGGAGGGGGTCGTCCTAGCCATGGCGGTCCAGTTGATGAGGGGAGGCGTGCTATGGTGGCGCGGCCCCCCCGTCCGCGCTTCCACACGACGGAGGTGTCGCCGGAATTTGTCGTCTAGTCAGAGAACCCAGCCGGCAACTGGCTCCAACTTCCGCGCTTCTTCGCCGGCGAGCTGCCGACCTCTGGTCCAGGCGGACTCTGGTTGCAGGCGGATGGCTGCTGTAGCAAGGCCTCTTGGGTTGCGGTCGAGACTTCCACCGCGGGCAACATAGCCCTGGCCCGCGGCTGGCAGACGTTCGCCCGCGCGCGGCCTAGGCAGGCGGTGTACCCTCCACTTCAAGTACGATGGTGAATCGACCCTCTATGTGAGGGTGTTTGGGGAAGACGGTCGCCGCGCCGGGTGCTGCCCCGAGGCGAACAATGGTGAGGAGGTGCTCGGTCTTGGTGACGGCCGCGACGAGGGTGAGGGCGAGCTTGCGCTCGGCGGCGACCGTGCCTCGTCCAGCTACGGCGGCTCTTCCTCCGGCGACAGCTCCAGCAGTGGCGGCTACGACCAGCCGCCGCGCCGCCGCGTCCGCTGTGAAGGCGGCAGTGGGTCATCTCGTCAACGCGCCTCCGTGAAGTGCGAGGAAGGATCCGGCTAGGCTCGGGGTACCACTAGGGGCCTGCCTCCGTGGATCGCTGCAACGCTGCTTTTGTTTTTGCCCTTTTTCCTGCATAAAAAATGGAACCAGTATGGCCCAGAGGGGCGTGTATCGAACTGTGGTTACTTGGTTACCGTGCTGTGCGTGTCGTTCCCGTGCCGTGTTGTTATTTTGCGCAAAGATAATTTAACCTGGTGCATTCGGGGCGCCCTCTTCCTTACGAGGCGTTTGTTTCCTCGTGCCCACCTTAACCTGATGGCCTGCGATTGCTCTCGAACTGCAAGGAATTCATTAGGGAGTTGCTAGGAGATATGCCGTTCACCCAAGCCTCGACCTGGTGCTTTGTGTCGCGGTACCCGAGGGGCACGGATTAGGAGAGATGCGCCAGCTTTCAGGCTCGAACGAGGGTGGCTCGCGAGAAGGCAGAGAGGAGAAAAATGCTCGCGAGGGCACCTGCCTAGCCCCCTCGCGAGGTATGCGAGAGAGAGAGAGAACACGAGCAAACCAGAGCCGGAAAATGCGGTGAGAAGCGAGGGAATCAAATCAGCAAGGAACACCAAAAGCCAACTTCGATTAAGGAAAAGCGAGCCAACTACGAAAAGCAAATGAAAAGCCGCGTCCGGCACCTAATCTAGTCTTCAAGTCTTCTCACCAGCGCGGAGCTAAGTGCTGCCACTAGGCGTGGGCGGGAGCCCCAGGGCCTGAGGCCAGCGCTCCTGAGACTCCGGGGCGTGTACAACCCCAACTCATTATTACGTGAGAGTGTCACGGGCGGCGATTCTTCACAGGCACCAGGCCTTCTTCACAGGCTCTGGGCCTTTCTTCATAGGCTCTGGGCCTTGCTTCATGGGTAGAACTTCCAGAGGTGCTAGATGTTCCAGGCGTTTTGGATAGGTACCCCGTCTTGTGTCTCCAGGCGCACGGCGCCAGGCCTGGAGATGTGGACGACCCTGAACGGGCCCTCCCACATTGGTGAAAGCTTATGCAGCCCTTCCATGGAGAGGACCCACCTCAGGACTTGGTCACCCGTCTCGAGTGTTCTGGAGCGAATGTTGCAGCAGTGGTATCGCCGCAGCGCTTGTTGGTACCTTGCCACCCTCAATGCAGCTTCGCGACGACGTTCCTCCCCCAGCATGAGATCCATCCCCCACGTGGTGTCCTACTGCGTTTCGTCGAACGCCAGGACCCGTGCGGAGCGATGCTTGACCTCGTGAGGAAGGACTGCTTCAGCCCCATAGACGAGGACGAATGGAGTCTCGCCCGTCGGCTCGGTGGCGGTGGTGCGGATGGACCACAACACGGACTGGAGCTCATCGTGCCAGCCCCTGCTGCAGGCCTCCAGCTTCTTCTTGAAGGTCCTGGTCTTGAGGCCCCTCAGGACCTCCGCGTTGGCGCGTTCGGCCTGGCCATTGCTCCTGGGGTGCGCTACCGAAGCGTAGCAGATCTGCATTCCAAGGTTAGCACAGTAGGTTTTGAAAAGGTTACTAGTAAACTGCGAGCCGTTATCTGTGATGATGCGGTTGGGGACCCCGAAGTGGCTCACGAGGCCCTTGATGAACTTGACAACTGAGCCGGCTGGGATGGTACGGACGGCTTCCACTTCCGCCCACTTGGTGAACTTGTCGATGACAACGTAGAGATAGCGGTAGCCCCCTGGTGCCCGAGGAAATGGGCCTAAGATGTCCAGCCCCCAGACCGCGAACGACCATGTGAGCGGGATGGTTTGGAGGCCCTGAGCAGGCTGATGGATTTGCTTGGCGTGGAATTGGCAAGCTCGCAGGACTTCACCAGCTCGGCTGCGTCGTTGAGTGCTGTAGGCCAGTAGAATCCACTGCAGAACACTTTGCCGACGAGGGTCCGTGACGATGAGTGGTGCCCACAGTCCCCACCGTGTATGTCAATCAACAACTCCCTTCCTTGATCACTGGAGATGCAGCGCAGCGTGACATCGTTCGGCCGTTTCCTGTATAACTCGCCGTCTTGGATACAGTATGCCGTGGCTTGCTGGGCCACGCGCTCCGCGTCCTCTTCCTTCTCCGGCAGCGTCCTGTGCGTCAGGTACTCCTTGAATTCATTGGTCCAGCATTCCTCCTGGGGCTCGAGCGCCAAGAGCAGCCGAGCTCCTGAGGTCGGGCCACAGGCTGGGGCTCCCGTGGCCGGAGGCGGTGGGAGCTCCTCCCGAGGCTGAGTCGTGCTTGAAAGAGGTGGCGTAGCTGATGGCTTGAAGAGCCGCTCCTCAAAGACACCGGGCTCTTGCGGTTGCCGCTTGGAAGCTCTCCTGGCGATATCGTCGGCTTCCTTGTTGGTGCCCGGGGCACGTGCTGCAGCTCAAGGCCCGAGAACTGTTTTTCCATCTTGCGCACCTCCGCGAGGTAGGCTTCCATATGCTCGTCCTTCGGCTCGTACACCTTGTTGGAGAAGTTGACGAGGAGTTGCGAGTCGCCTCTGACGGTAAGGCGCTTCACCCCTAGAGCTGCCGCAGCCTTCAGTCCAGCTATGAGGCCTTCATATTCTGCGATGTTGTTGGCGACCTTCTCGTCGTGCTGAAAGCAGAGTTGTACGACGTAGTAGAGCTTGTCCTGAGTGGGCGATATGAGCACTGCTCCAGCCCCCGCGCCCTGGTGCGTGAAGGCGCCATCGAAATACATGACCCAGCCGTCCGGAGCCTCACTCCCTGGGGAGGTGGACCAGTTTTCTCCTTCCTCAAGTGTCGGGGCATCCGTCCATTCTGCCACAAAGTCAGCGAGCGCAGCCCCCTTGATGACCCTGGTAGTGCTGAACTCCAACTGGAAGGCTTGCAACTCGATGTTCCACTCAGCGACCCTTCCGGCTGAGTTAGGGCTCCTGAGCACCCTCTCCAATGGGTAGGCTGAGACAACCTTGATGGGGTGACCCTGGAAGTAGTGTCGCAGCTTGCGTGATGCCACCAAGAGTGTGAGCAGGAGCTTTTGGGGCATGGGGTAGCGTGCCCTCGCGTCCCGCAGTACGGTGCTGACGAAGTACACCGGGTGTTCAACGAGGGCTGGCATACTGTCGAGGCTCGTGCCCTGCGGAGATCGGGACATATCCTGAGGTGGAGGGGTTCCTGAGGCCTGATTGTCCTCAGGAGCTTCTGCGATGTTGCCCTGCTGAGTTTGGTCTTCCACCGCTGATGCCCTTGCTGCGCCTTCCTGACCCTGCGTCACTCCATCTCCGGCTTGGCGCGACGCGCCCTTGGCTTGGCGTGGCGCGCCCTTGGCTTGGCGCTCGTCCTGAACCGCCACTAGCGCCGCGCTGGCGGAGTACAGGGTGGCGGCAAGGTAGAGCACCAGGGGCTCGAGAGGCCGTGGCGCCACCATCACCGGGGGGCTGGTAAGGTATTTCTTGAGGTCTCGGAAGGCCTGATCGGCCTCCGGGGTCCATTCGAACGGGCCCTTCTTCTTCATGAGCTTGAAGAAGGGTAAGGCACGCTCTCCCAGTTTGGAGATGAAACGCCCTAACGCGGTCACCCGCCCCGCTAGCTTATGCATCTCTTTGAGGGTCTGTGGCGGGCTCATGTCCTCGATGGCCCTTATCTTCTCTGGGTCCGCCTCGATCCCTCTGTGGGATACGAGGAATCCCAGCAGCTTGCCGAAGGGGACGGCGAACACGCACTTCTCTGGTTAAGCCTCAAGTTCACCTGGCGCAGGCTCTCGAAGGTTTCCTCCAAGTCTTGAATCAATGTCCTCGCCTCGCGAGACTTTACCACTATGTCGTCGACGCAGGCCTCTGTGTTTCTCCCGAGCTGTCGCCCCAGGGCGATGTGCATCAACCGTTGGAAGGTCGCGCCCGCGTTGCGCAGCCCGAAGGGCATGCAGGTGTAGCAGTACACCCCACATGGTGTCAGGAAAGCTGTCTTCTCCACATCTTCCACCGCCATCTTGATCTGATGATACCCTAAGAATGCATCCAGGAAGCACAGCAAGTCGCACTCGGCAGTGGAGTCGACAATCTGGTCGATGCGCGGGAGCGGGAACGGATCTTGGGGGCAGGCTTTGTTAAGGTTGGTGAAGTCGACGCACATCCGCTCCTTCCCGCCTTTCTTTGGCACTACGACGGGGTTTGCCAGCCATTCGGGATACCGAACTTCTCGAATGGCGCCTGCCGCCTCCAGCTTGCGTGTCTCTTGGACGATGAAGGCCTGGTTTTCAGTGGACTGCCGTCTGGCTCGCTGCTTCACGGGGCGTATGTTGGGGCATACCCTTAGATGATGCTGGATCACCTCTCTCGGGACCCCTACTAGCTGATTGGGCTCCCACGCGAATATCTCCTTGTTCGCGCGCAAGAACCTCATTAAGGCTTCTTCTTGTCCCGGGTCAAGGCCGGCTCCTATGGTGAAGGTAGCTCCTGAAGACCCGTCCTCGTTGACCGGCACCTGCTTGGTTTCCGCCTTGTCTTGGGTGAATAGCTGCTTCTTCTTGGTAGGCGCGGCCTCCTTGGCCTCGGGGGTGCCGGCGTCGGCGTGTTGTGCTGCTGCCGCGGTCTTGAAGGCGAGCCTGAGTGCCGTCATGGCCTCCTCAGTGTCCCCCTTGATGGTGAGGACGCCCTTGCTCCCTGGCATCTTCATGAGGTTGTAGGCCGGGTGAGTCGCCGCCATGAACTGAGCGAGAGCTGGGTACCCGAGGATGGCGTTGTACGGGAGACCGATGCGGGCGATGTCGAAGTCCACTAGCTCGGTGTGGTAGTTGTCGCGTGTGCCGAAGGTGACAGGGAGGCGGATCTGCCCCAGGGAGTGGGCAGCCCCGCCACCCACTCCTGAAAAGGGCTTGCTGAGGTTGAGCCGCTCGAGCGGCACGTGAAGAAGGCTGAAGGCTTCTACGAAGAGCAAGTTGAGGCCAGCACCGCCGTCGATGAGGGTCTTGGTGACAGCCATGTTGCAGATGGTGGGCGTGCAGAGCATTGGGAGCATGCCGGAGCCGGCGGTGGAGTCGGGGTGGTCTTTTGAGCCGAAGGTGCGGTTGGCCTCTGGCGTGGCCCAACCTGGCGGAGCCCCCGGGCGCTTGGAGGCGGCCCCGATCTGGCAGAGGAACGGTTTGATGTGGCGATCTGAAGGCGGTTCTTGAGAGCCGCCCAGCAGGGCCGCGACCGTGTGGTGCGCTGGCACCGCGTAGCGAGCGGTGAAGAGGTCACGGAGTTCCCCCCAGGAGGCCACCGTGATCCCGGGAGGTTGAGCAGCCAGGCGCGCGGCTCGCTGGCAAGGGCCATGGGGAACCAGTTGGCCATGATCTTGTTGTTGCCTCCGGCTTCATGGACAGCCTCCTCGTACACCAGTAGGAACGGCGTCGGGCCCACCGCGCTGTCGTAACGCGGCGACATATCTGGCCTGAACTTGATTGTCCACCGCACTCGCCGTTGGGCGGGGGCCAGGGCTCGGTATCCAGACACCCCGCTGTCGATGTTGGCCGCAGAGGTAGATGGCGGGGCACCTGCCATGGGGGCGAAGTGCGGCGGCGCGGGGCGCAGTTGGTGGAGAGGAGCTCCGGCGCACCCCTACCCGGCGCACTAAATGTCGGATATGGGGTTCCGGCAAACCGTTGAGGTTCGAACACTGGGGTGCGCGCGAAGTCTTTCCATCCTACCGATCTACGCCCTAGCTCGCTAAGATCTCGTGGACGAACTCGACGAACTCGCAACACAGAAAGACACGAGATCTATACTGGTTCGGGCCACCGTTGTGGTGTAATACCCTACTCCAGTGTGGTGGTGGTGGATTGCCTCTTGGGTTGGTGATGAACAATACAGAGGGAAGAACATCCTCCTGAGGTTGAGGTGTTCTTGTGCTTGGTGTCTTAGCGGGTGAGAGCTGGGTGAACTGCTCGATGCCCCTACTGTGGTGGCTAGCTCTACTTATATAGGCCCTAGTCCTCTTCCCAAATATTGAGCGGGAAGGGAGCCAACAACGGCGGGAAAATTTGAAGGGGGACAGCTAGTACAAGTTATCCTGACAAAAGTGGTCTTCGCCTGCGAAAGGCTCTGGTGGTGACGCCGTCTTGGGCTCTACGATGACCTCCGTCTTGCCGTCCTCCTGGTCTTGGTCTCGTTGCACCGATATAGCAACCTTTGCCTAATGCCTCGGTACTCCTCGCCTGCGCTGGCCTCCTTAGCACCAAAGAGGAAACAAGGATGCTGTGCGCGCTGGCACCCGCCTGGCGCCGATCGTTAGGGCTCACGTCACGAGAGCTTCGTTAGGTTTGCCCTGCCTTGATATCTCCGCTCTCGTGAGCCTGCCTGGCTAGGCCACTCCTGAGCAGATCTTGCATCGTCCGCCTCGCGAGGCTTGGACCCTCGCGAGGGTCTTGGATGCCTTGTTGATGAAGATGGGTCGTACGGCCTGCTGGCTTAGCCACGCCGCGGGCCGCAGGCAGGCAAGTCTGGGGACCCCCGTTCCCAGAACGCCGACAATCTTTGATTCAACGAGCTAGTCAAGTAGAGGCATACTAGTGACACTCTGTTTGTCTATGTATTCACACATGTACTAAGTTTCCGGTTAATACAATTCTAGCATGAATAATAAACATTTATCATGATATAAGGAAATATAAATAACAACTTTATTATTGCCTCTAGGGCATATTTCCTTCAGTCTCCCACTTTCACTAGAGTCAATAATCTAGATTACATAGTAATGATTCTAACACCCATGGAGTCTTGGTGCTGATCATGTTTTGCTCGTGAGAGAGGCTTAGTCAATGGGTCTGCAACATTCAGATTGTATGTATCTTGCAAATCTCTATGTCTCCCTCCTTGACTTGATCGTGGATGGAATTGAAGCGTCTCTTGATGTGCTTGGTTCTCTTGTGAAATCTGGATTCCTTTGCCAAGGCAATTGCACCAGTATTGTCACAAAAGATTTTCATTGGACCCGATGCACTAGGTATGACACCTAGATCGGATATGAACTCCTTCATCCAGACTCCTTCATTTGCTGCTTCCGAAGCATCTATGTACTCCGCTTCACACGTAGATCCTGCCATGGCGCTTTGCTTAGAACTGCACCAACTTACAGCTCCACCGTTCAATATAAATACGTATCCCGTTTGTGACTTAGAGTCATCCGGATCAGTGTCAAAGCTTGCATCGACGTAACCATTTACGACGAGCTCTTTGTCACCTCCATAAACGAGAAACATATCCTTAGTCCTTTTCAGGTATTTCAGGATGTTCTTGACCGCTGTCCAGTGATCCACTCCTGGATTATTTTGGTACCTCCCTGCTAAACTAATAGCAAGGCACACATCAGGTCTGATACTCAACATTGCATACATGATAGAACCTATGGCTGAAGCATAGGGAATGACCTTCATTTTCTCTCTATCTCCTGCAGTGGTCGGGCATTGAGTCTGACTCAACTTCACACCTTGTAACACAGGCAAGAACCCTTTCTTTGCTTGATCCATTTTGAACTTCTTCAAAACTTTATCAAGGTATGTGCTTTATGAAAGTCCAATTAAACATCTTGATCTATCTCTATAGATCTTGATGCTTAATATATAAACAGCTTCACCGAGGTCTTTCATTGAAAAACTCTTATTCAAGTATCCTTTTATGCTATCCAGAAATTCTATATCATTTCCAATCAACAATATGTCATCCACATATAATATTAGAAATGCTACAGAGCTCCCACTCACTTTCTTGTAAATACAGGCTTCTCCAAAAGTTTGTATAAAACCATATGCTTTGATCACACTATCAAAACGTTTATTCCAACTCCGAGATGCTTGCACCAGTCCATAAATGGATCACTGGAGCTTGCACATTTTGTTAGCATCCTTTGGATCGATAAAACCTTCATGTTGCATCATATACAACTCTTCTTCCAGAAATCCATTCAGGAATGTAGTCTTTACATCCATTTGCCAAATTTCATAATCATAAAATGCAGCAATTGCTAACATGATTTGGACGGACTTAAGCATCGCTACTGGTGAGAATGTCTCATCGTAGTCAACTCCTTGAACTTGTCGAAAACCTTTCGCAACAAGTCGAGCTTTGTAGACAGTAACATTACCGTCAGCGTCAGCCTTCTTCTTGAAGATCCATTTATTCTCGATGGCTTGCCGATCATCGGGCAAGTCAACCAAAGTCCACACTTTGTTCTTATACATGGATCCTATCTCAGATTTCATGGCCTCAAGCCATTTCGTGGAATCTGGGCTCATCATCGCTTCCTCATAGTTCGTAGGTGCATCATGGTCTAGTAACATGACTTCCAGAACAGGATTACCGTACCACTCTGGTGCGGATCTTACTCTGGTTGACCTACGAGGTTCGGTAGTAACTTGATCTGAAGTTACATGATCATCATCATTGGCTTCCTCACTAATTGGTGTAGGAGTCACAGGAACAGATTTCTGTGATGAACTACTTTCCAATAAGGGAGCAGGTACCTCATCAAGTTCTACTTTCCTCCCGCACACATCTTTCGAGAGAAACTCCTTCTCTAGAAAAGAACCAATCTTAGCAACGAATGTCTTGCCTTCGGATCTGTGATAGAAGGTGTACCCAACAGTCTCCTTTAGGTATCCTATGAAGACACATTTTTCCGATTTGGGTTCGAGCATATCAGGTTGAAGCTTTTTCACATAAGCATCGCAGCCCTAAACTTTCAGAAACAACAACTTGGGTTTCTTGCCAAACCACAGTTCATAAGGTGTCGTCTCAACGGATTTAGATGGTGCTCTATTTAACGTCAATGCAGCCGTCTCTAAAGCATAACCCCAAAACGATAGCGGTAAATCAGTAAGAGACATCATAGATTGCACCATATCTAATAAAGTGCGGTTACGACGTTCGGACACACCATTATGCTGTGGTGTTCCGGGTGGCGTGAGTTGTGAAACTATTCCGCATTGTTTCAAATGAAGACCAAACTCGTAACTCAAATATTCTCCTCCACGATCAGATCTTAGAAACTTTATTTTCTTGTTAAGATGATTTTCCACTTCACTCTGAAATTCTTTGAACTTTTCAAATGTTTCAGACTTATGCCTCATCAAGTAGATATACCCATATATGCTCAAATCATCTGTGAAGGTGAGAAAATAACGATACCCGCCGCGAGCCTCAACATTCATCGGACCACATACATCAGTATGTATGATTTCCAGCAAATCTGTTGCTCGCTCCATTGTTCCGGAGAACGGCGTTTTAGTCATCTTGCTCATGAGGCATGGTTCGCAAGTACCAAGTGATTCATAATCAAGTGAATCCAAAAGTCCATCAGAATGGAGTTTCTTCATGCGCTTTACACCAATATGACCCAAACGACAGTGCCACAAATAAGTTGCACTATCATTATCAACTCTACATCTTTTGGCTTCAATATTATGAATATGTGTATTACTACTATTGAGATTCAACAAAAATATACCACTCTTCAAGGGTGCATGACCATAAAAGATATTACTCATATAAATAGAACAACCATTATTCTCAGATTTAAATCAATAACCATCTCACATTAAACAAGATCCAGATATAATGTTCATGCTCAACGCTAGCACCAAATAACAATTATTCATGTCTAAAACTAATCCCGAAGGTAGATGTAGAAGTAGCGTGCCGACTACGATCACATCGACTTTGGAACCATTTTCCATGCGGGTCACCTCGTCCTTAGCCAATCTTCTCTTAATCCGTAGTCCCTGTTTCGAGTTGCAAATATTAGCAACAGAACCAGTATCAAATACCTAGGCACTACTGCGAGCATTAGTAAGGTACACATCAATAACATGTATATCACATATACCTTTGTTCACCTTGCCATCCTTCATATCCGCCAAATACTTGGGGTAGTTCCGCTTCCAGTGACCAGTCCCTTTGCAGTAGAAGCACTCAGTCTCAGGCTTAGGTCCAGACTTGGGCTTCTTCACTTGAGCAACACCTTGCTTGCCGTTCTTCTTGAAGTTCCCCTTCTTCCCTTTACCCTTTTTCTTGAAACTGGTGGTCTTGTTGACCATCAACACTTGATGCTCTTTCTTGATTTCTACCTTTGCAGCCTTTAGCACTGCGAAGAGCTCGGGAATTGTCTTATCCATCCCTTGCATATTATAGTTCATCACGAAGCTCTTGTAGCTTGGTGGCAGTGATTGAAGAATTCTGTCAATGACACTATCATCAGGAAGATTAAATCCCAGTTGAATCAAGTGATTGTTATACCCAGACATTTTGAGTATATGCTCACTGACAGAGCTATTCTCCTCCATTTTGCAGCTATAGAACTTATTGGAGACTTCATATCTCTCAATCCGGGCATTTGCTTGAAATATTAACTTCAACTCTTGGAACATCTCATATGCTCCATGACGTTCAAAACGCCGTTGAAGTCCCGGTTCTAAGCCGTAAAGCATGGCACACTGAACTATCGAGTAGTCATCAGCTTTGCTCTGCCAGACGTTCATAACATCTAGAGTTGCTCCTGCAGCAGGTTTGGCACCTATGGTGCTTCCAGGACGTAATTCTTCTATGCAGCAATGAGGATAATCCTCAAGTTATGGACCCAGTCTGTGTAGTTGCTACCATCATCTTTCAACTTAGCTTTCTCTAGGAACGCATTAAAATTCAACGGAAGAACAACACGGGCCATCTATCTACAACAACATAGACATGCAAAATACTATCAGGTACTAAGTTCATGATAAATTAAAGTTCAATTAATCAAATTACTTAAGAACTCCCACTTAGATAGACATCCCTCTAATCATCTAAGTGATCACGTGATCCAAATCAACTAAACTATGTCCGGTCATCACGTGAGATGGAGTAGTTTTCAATGGTGAACATCACTATGTTGATCATATCTACTATATGATTCACGCTCGACCTTTCGGTCTGAGTGTTTCGAGGCCATATCTGCATATGCTAGGCTCGTCAAGTTTAACCCGAGTATTCTGCGTGTGCAAAACTGGCTTGCACCCGTTATATGTGAACGTAGAGCTTATCACACCGGATCATCACGTGGTGTCTCGGCACAACGAACTTTCGCAACGGTGCATACTCACGGAGAACACTTGTACCTAGAAATTTAGTGAGAGATCTGTTGGGGAACGTAGCAATAATTCAAAATTTTCCTACGTGTCACCAAGACCAACCTAGAACGCGGTTAATGGAGTCGTACTCGCGGCGATTCAAATCGTGGAAGATCCGATCTAGCGCCGAACGGACGGCGTCTCCGTGTTCAACACACGTACAGCCCGGGGACGTCTCCTCCTTCTTGATCCAGCAAGGGGAGAGGAGAAGTTGAGGGAGAACTCCAGCAGCACGACGGCATGGTGGCAATGGAGCTCGTGGTTCTCCGGCAGAGCTTCGCTAAGCACTACGGAGGAGGAGGAGGTGTATGAGGAGGGAGGGCTGCGCCAGGGAAGAGGTGCGGCTGCCCTCCCACCCCTCCACTATATATAGGGGTAATGGGAGAGGGGGAGGCACCCTAGGGTTTCCCCTAGGGGGAGGCGGCCAAGCAGATTGGATCTCCCTAGGGAAAATCCTAGGAAGACTTGCCCCCAAGCCAAGCAGGTGGAGGCTTGCCTCCCAAGCCAGGTGGAGGCGCCCCACCTCCCCAAGTAACGTGGGAAAGGGTGTGGGGGGCGCACCACCCCTTAGTGGCTGGTTTGCCCCTTCCCCTTTGGCCCATGAGGCCCTCCAACACTTGCCGGGGCTCCCGAAACACCTTTCGGTCATGCTGGCCATAGCCTCGTACCCCCGGAACACTTCCGGACTCCAATACCCTTCGTCCAATATATCGATCTTAACCGCCGGACCATTCCGGAACTCCTTGTGATGTCCGGGATCTCATCCGGGACTCCGAACAACCTTCGGTAACCACATATTATTTCCCATAACAACTCTAGCGTCACCGAACCTTAAGTGTGTAGACCCTACGGGTTCGGGAACCCTACAGACATGACCGAGACACCTCTCCGGCCAATAACCAATAGCGGGATCTGGATACCCATATTGGCTCCCACATGTTCCACGATGATCTCATCGGATGAACCACGATGTCAGGGATTCAATCAATCCCGTATACAATTCCCTTTGTCTATCGGCATGTTGCTTGCCCGAGATTCGATCGTCGGTATCCCAATACCTCGTTCAATCTTGTTACCGGCAAGTCTCTTTACTCGTTCCGTAACGCATGATCCCGTGGCTAACTCCTTAGTCACATTGAGCTCATTATGATGATGCATTACCGAGTGGGCCCAGAGATACCTCTCCGTCATACGGAGTGACAAATCCAGTCTCGATTCGTGCCAACCCAACAGACACTTTCGGAGATACCTGTAGTGCACCTTTATAGCCACCCAGTTACGTTGTGATGTTTGGTACACCCAGAGCATTCCTACGCTATCCGTGAGTTGCACAATCTCATGGTCTAAGGAAACGATACTTGACATTAGAAAAGCTCTTAGCAAACGAACTACACGATCTTGTGCTATGCTTAGGATTGGGTCTTGTCCATCACATCATTCTCCTAATGATGTGATCCCGTTATCAATGACATCCAATGTCCATGGTCAGGAAACCATAACCATCTATTGATCAACGAGCTAGTCAACTAGAGGCTCACTAGGGACATGTTGTGGTCTATGTATTCACACATGTATTACGGTTTCCAGTTAATACAATTATAGCATGAACAATAGACAATTATCATGAACAAGGAAATACAATAATAACCATTTTATTATTGCCTCTAGGGCATATTTCCAACAGTCTCCCACTTGCACTAGAGTCAATAATCTAGTTCACATCACTATGTGATTGTAATGAATCAAACACCCATGGGGTTTGTTCATATCTCGCTTGTGAGAGAGGTTACTAGTCAACGGGTCTGAACCTTTCAGATCCGTGTGTGCTTTAAAAATCTCTATGTCATCTTGTAGATGCAGCTACCACGCGCTACTTGGAGCTATTCCAAATAACTGCTCTACTATACGAATCCGGTTTACTACTCAGAGTCATCCGGATAGTGTCAAAGTTTGCATCGACGCAACCCTTTACGACGAACTCTTTTACCACCTCCATAATCGAGAAAATTCCTTAGTCCACTAGTTACTAAGGATAAGTTCGACCGCTGTCATGTGATCCATTCCTGGATCACTATTGTACCCCTTGACTAACTCATGGCAAGGCACACTTCAGGTGCAGTACACAGCATAGCATATTGTAGAGCCTACGTCTAAAGCATAGGGGACGACCTTCGTCCTTTCTCTCTCTTCTGCCGTGGTCAGGTCTTGAGTCTTACTCAATACTCACACCTTGTAACACACCCAAGAACTCCTTTGCTGATCTATTTTGAACTCCTTCAAAATCTTGTCACGGTATGTATTCATTTGAAAGTACTATTGAGCGTTTTTGATCTATCCTTATAGATCTTGATGCTCAATGTTCAAGTAGCTTAATCCAGGTTTTGCATTGAAAAACACTTTTCAAATAACCCTGTATGTTTTCCAGAAATTCTACATCATTTCTGATCAACAATATGTCAACAACATATAATCATCAGAAATTCTATAGTGCTCCCACTCACTTCTTTGGAAATACAAGTTTCTCATAAACTTTGTATAAACCCAAAATCTTTGATCATCTCATCAAAGCGTACATTCCAACTCCGAGATGCTTACTCCAATCCTTAGAAGGATTGCTGGAGCTTTGCATACTTATTAGCATCTTTCAGGATTGACAAAACCTTCTGGTTGTATCACATACAACCTTTCCTCAAGAAAATCGTCGAGGAAACAATGTTTTGACATCCTATCTGCAAGATTTCATGAATAATGCAGTAACTGCTAATATAATTCCAACAGACTCTTAGCATCGCTACGAGTGAGAAAGTCTCATCGCAGTCAACTCCTTGAACTTGCCGGAAAACATCTTAACGACAAGTCGAGCTTTCTTAATGGTGACACTTACCATCATTGTCTGTCTTCCTTTTAAAATCCATCTGCACCCAACAGCCTTACGACCATCAAGTAGTTCTTCCAAAGTCTACACTTTGTTTTTATACATGGATCCTCTCTCGGATTTTATGGCCTCGAGCCATTCGTCGGAATCCGGGCCCATCATCGCTTCTCCATAGCTCGTAGGTTCATTGTTGTCTAGCAACAAGACTTCCAAGACAGGATTACGTACCACTCTGAAGTAGCATGCATCCTTGTCGTCCTACGAGGTTTGGTAGTGACTTGATCCGAAGTTTCATGATCACTATCATAAGCTTCCACTTCAATTGGTGTAGGTGCCACAGGAACAACTTCCTGTGCCCTGCTACACACTAGTTGAAGTCATGGTTCAATAACCTCATCAAGTCTCCACCATCCTCCCACTCAATACTTTCGAGAGAAACTTTTCCTCGAGAAAGGACCCGTTTCTAGAAACAATCGCTTTTGCTTCCAGATCTGAAATAGGAGGTATACCCAACTGTTTTGGGTATTCTATGAAGATGCATTTATCCGCTTTGGGTTCGAGCTTATCAGCCTGAAACTTTTTCACATAAGCGTCGCAGCCCCAAACTTTTAAGAAACGACAGCTTAGATTTCTCTAAACCATAGTTCATACGGTGTCGTCTCAACGGAATTGCGTGGTGCCCTATTTAAAGTGAATGCGGTTGTCTCTAATGCCTAACCCATAAATGATAGTGTAATTCGATAAGAGACATCATGGTATGCACCATATCCAATAGGGTGTAGTTATGATGTTCGGACACACCATCACACTATGGTGTTCCAGGCGGTATTAGTCGTGAAACAATTTCCACTTTCTCTTAATTGTGTGCGAAACTCGTAACTCAGATATTCATCTCTATGATCATATCACAGACATTTTATCCTCTTGTCACGACGATCTTCAACTTCACTCTAAAATTACTTGAACCTTTCAATAATTCAGACTTGTGTTTCATCAAGTAAATATACTCAGCATCTACTCAAATCATCTGTGAAGCAAGAACATAACGATATCCACTGCATGCCTCAGCACTCATTGGACTGCACACATCAAAATGTATTACTTCCAACAAGTTGCTTTCTTGTTCCATCTTACTGAAAACGAGGCCTTTCAGTCATCTTGCCCATGTGGTATGATTTGCATGTCTCAAGTGATTCAAAATCAAGTGAGTCCAAACGATCCATCTGTATGGACTTTCTTCATGCATATATACTAATAGACATGGTTCGCATGTCTCAATCTTTTCAAAAACGAGTGAGTCCAAAGATCCATCAACATGGAGCTTCTTCATGCGTTTTATACCAATATGACTCAAGTGGCACTGCCACAAGTATGTGGTACTATCATTACTATCTTATATCTTTTGGCATGAACATGTGTATCACTACGATCGAGATTCAGTAAACCATTCATTTTAGGGGCAAGACCATTGAAGGTATTATTCAAATAGACAGAGTAGCCATTATTCTCCCTAAATGAATAACCGTATTGCGATAAACATAGTCCAATCATGTCTATGCTCAACGCAAACACCAAATAACAATTATTTAGGTTTAACACCAATCTCGATGGTAGAGGGAGCATGCGATGCTTGATCACATCAACCTTGGAAACACTTCCAACACATATCGTCATCTCACCTTTAGCTAGTCTCCGTTTATTCCGTAGCCTTTTATTTCGAGTTACCAACACTTAGCAACCGAACCGGTATCTAATACCCTGGTGCTACTAGGAGTACTAGTAAAGTACACATTAATATAATGTATATCCAATATACTTCTGTCGACCTTACCTACCTTCTCATCTACCAAGTATCTAGGGTAGTTCTGCTTCAGTGACCGTTCCCCTCATTACAGAAGCACTTAGTCTCGGGTTTGGGTTCAACCTTGGGTTTCTTCACTAGAGCAGCAACTGATTTGCTGTTTCATGAAGTATCCCTTCTTTCCCTTGCCCTTCTTGAAACTAGTGGTTTTACTAACCCTCAACAATTGATGCTCCTACTTGATTTCTACTTTTGTGGTGTCAAACATCGCGAATAGCTCAAGGATCATCATATCTATCCCTGATTTGTTATAGTTCATCACGAAGCTCTAGTAGCTTGGTGGTAGTGACTTTGGAGAACCATCACTATCTCATCTGGAAGATTAACTCCCACTCGATTCAAGCGATTGTAGTACTGAGACAATCTGAGCACATGCTCAACAGTTGAGCTTTTCTCCCTTAGTTTGCAGGCTTAAGAAACTTGTCAGAGGTCTCATACCTCTTGACGTGGGCACGAGCCTAAAATCCCAATTTCAGCTCTTGGAACATCTCATATGTTCCGCGAAGTTTCAAAATGTCTTCGGTGCCTCAATTCTAAACCGTTCAACATTACGCACTAAACTATCACGTAGTCATCAAAACGTGTATGTCAGATGTTCGCAACATCCACAAACGACGCTCGAGTTCAGCACACCGAGTAGTGCATTAAGGACATAAGCCTTCTGTGCAGCAATGAGGACAATCCTCAGTTTACGGACCCAGTCCGCATAATTGCTACTATCAACTTTCAACTAAATTTTCTCTAGGAACATATCTTAAACAGTAGAACTAAAGCGTAAGCTACGACATAATTTGCAAAGACCTTTTGACTATGTTCATGATAATTAAGTTCATCTAATTATTTAATGAACTCCCACTCAGATAGACATCCCTCTAGTCATCTAAGTGATACATGATCCGAGTCAACTAGGCCGTGTCCGATCATCACGTGAGACGGACTAGTCATCATCGGTGAACATCTCCATGTTGATCGTATCTACTATACGACTCATGTTCGACCTTTCGGTCTCTTGTGTTCCGAGGCCATGTCTGCACATGCTAGGCTCGTCAAGTCAACCTAAGTGTTTCGCATGTGTAAATCTGGCTTACACCTGTTGTATGCGAACGTTAGAATCTATCACACCTGATCATCACGTGGTGCTTCGAAACAACGAACCTTCGCAACGGTGCACAGTTAGGGGGAACACGTCTCTTGAAATTTTAGTGAGGGATCATCTTATTTATGCTACCGTCGTTCTAAGCAAATAAGATGTAAACATGACAAACATCACATGCAAATCATAAAGTGACATGATATGGCCAATATCATCTTGCGCCTTTGATCTCCATCTTCGAGGCGCGGCATGATCACCTTCGTCATCGGCATGGCACCATGATCTCCATCATCATGATCTCCATCATCGTGTCTTCATGAAGTTGTCTCGCCAAGTATTACTTCTACTACTATGGCTAACGGTTAGCAATAAAGTAAAGTAATTACTTGGCGTTTTCATTGACACGCAGGTCATACAATAAATTAAGACAACTCATATGGCTCCTGCCGGTTGTCATACTCATCGACATGCAAGTCGTGATTCCTATTACAAGAACATGATCAATCTCATACATCACATATATAATTCATCACATCCTTTTGGCCATATCACATCACATAGCATACCCTGCAAAAACAAGTTGGACGTCCTCTAATTGTTGTTGCATGTTTTACGTGGCTGCTATGGGTTTCTAGCAAGAACGTTTCTTACCTACACAAAAGCCACAACGGTGATATGCCAATTGCTATTTACCCTTCATAAGGACCCTCTTCATCGAATCCGATCCGACTAAAGTGGGAGAGACAGACACCCGCTAGCCACCTTATGCATCAAGTGCATGTTAGTCGGTGGAACCTGTCTCACGTAAGTGTACGTGTAAGGTCGGTCCGGGCCGCTTCATCCCACAATGCCGCCGAATCAAGATAAGACTAGTAATGGTAAGCAAATTGTACAAATCATCGCCCACAACTACTTTGTGTTCTACTCGTGCATAGAATCTACGCATAAACCTGGCTCTGATACCACTGTTGGGGAACGTAGCAATAATTCAAAATTTTCCTACATGTCACCAAGACCAATCTAGGAGATGCTAGCAACGAGAGAGAGGGAGTGCATCTTCATACCCTTGAAGATTGCTAAGTGGAAGCATTACAAGAACGCGGTTGATGGAGTCGTACTCGCGGCGATTCAAATCGCGGAAGATCCGATCTAGCGCCGAACGGACGGCGCCTCCGCGTTCAACACACGTACAGCCCGGGGACGTCTCCTCCTTCTTGATCCAGCAAGGGGAGAGGAGAAGTTGAGGGAGAACTCCAGCAGCACGACGGCATGGTGGCAATGGAGCTCGTGGTTCTCCGGCAGAGCTTCGCTAAGCACTACGGAGGAGGAGGAGGTGTATGAGGAGGGAGGGCTGCGCCAGGGAAGAGGTGCGGCTGCCCTCCCACCCCTCCACTATATATAGGGGTAATGGGAGAGGGGGAGGCACCCTAGGGTTTCCCCTAGGGGGCGGCGGCCAAGCAGATTGGATCTCCCTAGGGAAAATCCTAGGGAGACTTGCCCCCAAGCCAAGCAGGTGGAGGCTTGCCTCCCAAGCCAGGTGGAGGCGCCCCACCTCCCCAAGTAACGTGGGAAAGGGTGTGGGGGGCGCACCACCCCTTAGTGGCTGGTTTGCCCCTTACCCTTTGGCCCATGAGGCCCTCCAACACTTGCCGGGGCTCCCGAAACACCTTTCGGTCATGCTGGCCATAGCCTCGTACCCCCGGAACACTTCCGGACTCCAATACCCTTCGTCCAATATATCGATCTTAACCGCCGGAAGATTCCGGAACTCCTTGTGATGTCCGGGATCTCATCCGGGACTCCGAACAACCTTCGGTAACCACATATTATTTCCCATAACAACTCTAGCGTCACCGAACCTTAAGTGTGTAGACCCTACGGGTTCGGGAACCCTACAGACATGACCGAGACACCTCTCCGGCCAATAACCAATAGCGGGATCTGGATACCCATATTGGCTCCCACATGTTCCACGATGATCTCATCGGATGAACCACGATGTCAGGGATTCAATCAACCCCGTATACAATTCCCTTTGTCTATCAGCATGTTGCTTGCCCGAGATTCGATCGTCGGTATCCCAATACCTCGTTCAATCTTGTTACCGGCAAGTCTCTTTACTCGTTCCGTAACGCATGATCCCGTGGCTAACTCCTTAGTCACATTGAGCTCATTATGATGATGCATTACCGAGTGGGCCCAGAGATACCTCTCCGTCATACGGAGTGACAAATTCCAGTCTCGATTCGTGCCAACCCAACAGACACTTTCGGAGATACCTGTAGTGCACCTTTATAGCCACCCAGTTACGTTGTGACGTTTGGTACACCCAAAGCATTCTTACGGTATCCGGTAGTTGCACAATCTCATGGTCTAAGGAAACGATACTTGACATTAGAAAAGCTCTTAGCAAACGAACTACACGATCTTGTGCTATGCTTAGGATTGGGTCTTGTCCATCACATCATTCTCCTAATGATGTGATCCCGTTATCAATGACATCCAATGTCCATGGTCAGGAAACCATAACCATCTATTGATCAACGAGCTAGTCAACTAGAGGCTCACTAGGGACATGTTGTGGTCTATGTATTCACACATGTATTACGGTTTCTAGTTAATACAATTATAGCATGAACAATAGACAATTATCATGAACAAGGAAATACAATAATAACCATTTTATTATTGCCTCTAGGGCATATTTCCAACAAGATCATCTTTTAATGCTACTGCCGAACTAAGCAAAATAAGATGCATAAAGGATAAACATCATATGCAATCAATATAAGTGATATGATATGACCACCATCATCTTGTGCCTTTGATCTGCATCTCCAAAGCACCGTCATGATCACCATCGTCACCGGCTTGACACCTTAATCTCCATCGAAGCATCATTGTCGTCTCACCAACTATTGCTTCTACGACTATCGCTACTGCTTAGTGATAAAGTAAAGCAATTACATGGCGATTGCATTTCATACAATAAAGCGACAACCATATGGCTCCTGCCAGTTGCCGATAACTCTGTTACAAAACATGATCATCTCATACAATAAAATTTAGCATCATGTCTTGACCATATCACATCACAACATGCCCTGCAAAAACAAGTTAGACGTCCTCTACTTTGTTGTTGCAAGTTTTACGTGGCTGCTACGGGCTGAGCAAGAACCGTTCTTGCCTACGCATCAAAACCACAACGATTTTTTGTCAAGTGTGATGTTTTAACCTTCAACAAGGACCGGGCGTAGCCACACTCGATTCAAGTAAGGTTGGAGAAACTGACACCCGCCAGCCACCTGTGTGCGAAGCACGTCGGTAGAGCCAGTCTTGCGTAAGCGTACGCGTAATGTCGGTCCGGGCCGCTTCATCCAACAATACCGCCGAATCAAAGTATGACATGCTGGTAAGCAGTATGATTATTATCGCCCACAACTCATTTGTGTTCTACTCGTGCATATAACATCTACGCATAGACCTGGTTTGGATGCCACTGTTGGGGAACGCAGTAATTTCAAAAAAAAATCCTACGTACACGTGTCGGTGTACAAAAGTAGGGCCCCCTTTTTTTCCCCTTTACTTGTGCACGGGCAGTCCGAGCCGCGCCCGCGGCCACACTCAGTAGGGCAGGGTCAGAGGAAGCAAAGCCACAAGACAACTAGAGCAACACCAAGACGGAGACACAAAGAGTAGAGGGGCAAGGTGAACTCCCCCGGCAAGGCCCTTGCCGGGGCGGCCTCCACGGCCCCGGCAAGAACCTTGCCGGGGCAACTTGCCCAACACCAGCGGAGCTGCCACCCTTGAGCCCAAGGGTTCCAACACCATCAACCACACTGGAACCAAGGCTCGGGAGGCAACTCCATGGAGGCATGCAGATCTTTGTGGAGACCAGAAGCATACCAGATCAGATGAGAATTAGAAGACGACGATCCTCGGCAAGATCCTTGCCGAGGATACCCACGAGACCCCCAGCAAGATCCTTGTTGGGGACGACCAGGACACCATGGCAAGACCCTTGCCAGGGCCCCGACAAGACTCTTGCTGAAGACATTCGCGGGGCCGCAGCCAGGCCCACATCTGCCAAGATTCCACCGCCGTTCCGATGCAACTGCCAGCCCAACAACTAGGCGAACCCCTGCGTGGAGACGTGCGACCTCTAGGCCAACTCAGCAAGCATATGCGTGGTGGCATGCAGATCTTCGTGAAGACCCTACCACCATGCCAACTCAGCAGCCTGCCAGCCTACATGGCGCTGCATGCCTCGTTGGCCCAGATGCGTGTTGAAGCAAGACGGAGCGGCGACGGACGGGACGGGCCTCGTTACCGTCCCCAATAAAGCAAGAGGACACCTAAGTAGCGCATTAAATGTGCATTGTCCTGTAATGACATGCGATAAGCTTGAACACTGTATATCTTTCCACCTCTTGTGCGCCACTTTGGCAGCCCCTTTGTCTATGAAAGGAGGCCCGCGGCGTACTGAGAGAGGATTCGGACCTTTTGGACGACGCACGCACCGTAGCTAGTTCAAGAGTTCAAGAACACTCAAATATACACCAAAGCAGGACTATTACGCATCCTTGCGGCCCGAACCTGGGTAAACGACCTTTGTGCTAGCTTCTAGACCCGCTCTTTGCACAACCACGCGCCCGCCAACCTAGAAGGGATTCCAGTGATCCCATAGGTGTCGTTTTCCCCCGACATCTTTGGCGCGCCAGGTAGGGGGCGCAGTTGTGAAAATCTGGCCTAGCAGTCAGTTTAGCAGTTCTTCACCGTCATGGATCCCAAGAAGAAGGGGATCACAGTGATCGGCTCGTCCGCGCCAGCACGAGCTGGCGGCCGGGTGCCCACGGATGGGGCCGAGGGCGTGGCCCGCGAGCATCCACGACATTCTGGCGATCGGATCCAGGCGAGCGGCGTCGTCCGAATCCGCAACGACGAGCCAGACGCCACTGGGTCCGGGGCAGGGCCGTGCTGCCCATGGGCGGCGCTGCAGCCTCTACGGTACCCCAGCTGGCGCCCACGCCGCGCCCTTCCCAGGCCGCGCGCGATGAGCAACACCGCGATGCCGGAGCCCCCGGGCACCGCCGCGGAAACAACCCTGTGCGCCACTCACAGGACGAACCAGGCCGGCGTGCGCGCTCAGACGCCGGTGCAAGCGGCATGCGACTGCGAGACTACGCCAGAGCCCCTTCTAACCCGGTTAGAAGTCGGAGCGTGTCACGGTCTACGCAGATATCGCTGCCGCCTACACCAGCAGAAGCCCTGGCGCACGTGCAGCTGCTCCTGAACTTCCCCCTGTTGTGGAGAAGCTCGACGAGTGGAGAGCCACCATCCGAAGCCTTGTCAGCTTCGCCAACAAAGACGAGCCGCTCCCGACGGGACCCTCGCACCGGCGTCCTGGCGAGCCAGTGCATGCCGGCGGTGGAGGGACCTGGGACGCCTCGACCATGGTGCACTCCTCCCCCCCCCCACGGCCGTGACAACAACCACTGGCCCGTCGACCCGACGTCGGAGACAACGTTTCCACGGCGTCGTCCGACCCGCGGACACGCTGTGACCAACGTCAAGTCCTTCGGGAACGGGCCCAGGAAGACGCTCGAACTACCATCAAGGGACGACGGGAGACGCGCCATCGGTCAGATCGGCGTGCGGGGCCTACTATGGACCACCCAGCGCCGGGGGCCCCAGCAACCTGCCTTACGAGGTGGGTTGTCCAGCCTTTACCCGAGAGCTGCGGCAGTTCCAGTGGCCCTCCCACAGCACGTTCAAGCCCGATGTTGGCGAGAAGTACAACGGCAAGACACACCCATCGGAGTTCCTCAGCATCTACACCATCGCGATGCAAGCTGCTGGAGCTCGCGACGACAAGGTGCTTGCCAATTACTTCCCTTTGGCACTCAAACCCAACGTCATGTCATGGTTGATGCATTTGCCGGTGGATTCCATTTCTTCTTGGTCGGATTTGTGTCATGAGTTTGTTGGCGCCTTCACTGGAGGCCACTAAGCTCATGGTCAGGCAAGCGATTTGCATATCATCCCCCATAAGGAAGGTGAAAACCTGCGCAAGTACACACCAAGGTTTAGCCGGTTGCAGTACAACATCCCAGATGTTCATCCCGCCGCCGTTATCAGCGCATTCCATCAGAATGTGCGCAACCGCAAGATGCGTGAAGAGTTGGCGACGAACAAGGTCAAAGATGTGGCCGAACTTTATGTTCTGGCCAATAGATGTGCTCGAGCTGAAGAGGGGATGAAGTACCCCGGTGATAACCCACAAGTATAGGGGATCGCAATAGTTTTTGAGGGTAGAGTATTCAACCCAAATTTATTGATTCGACACAAGGGGAGCCAAAGAATATTCTCAAGTATTAGCAGTTGAGTTGTCAATTCAACCACACCTGGATTACTTAATATCTGCAGCAAAGTATTTAGTAGCAAAGTAATATGGAAGTAACGGTAACGGTAGCAAAAGTAATATTTTTGGGTTTTGTAGTAATTGTAACAGTAGCACGGTAAAGTAAATAAGCGAAGAACAATATGTGAAAAGCTCGTAGGCATTGGATCGGTGATGGAGAATTATGCCGGATGCGGTTCATCATGTAACAGTCATAACATAGGGTGACACAGAACTAGCTCCAATTCACCAATGTAATGTAGGCATGTATTCCGAATATAGTCATACGTGCTTACGGAAAAGAACTTGCATGACATCTTTTGTCCTACCCTCCCGTGGCAGCGGGGTCCTAATGGAAACTAAGGGATATTAAGGCCTCCTTTTAATAGAGTACCGGACCAAAGCATTAACACATAGTGAATACATGAACTCCTCAAACTATGGTCATCACCGGGAGTGGTCCCGATTATTGTCACTTCGGGGTTGCCGGATCATAACACATAGTAGGTGACTATAGACTTGCAAGATAGGATCGAGAACTCACATATATTCATGAAAACATAATAGGTTCAGATCTGAAATCATGGCACTCGGGCCCTAGTGACAAGCATTAAGCATAGCAAAGTCATAGCAACATCAATCTCAGAACATAGTGGATACTAGGGATCAAACCCTAACAAAACTAACTCGATTACATGATAAATCTCATCCAACCCATCACCGTCCAGCAAGCCTACGATGGAATTACTCACGCACGGCGGTGAGCATCATGAAATTGGTGATGGGGGATGGTTGATGATGACGATGGCGACGGATTCCCCTCTCCGGAGCCCCGAACGGACTCCGAATCATCCCTCCCGCGAGGTTTAAGGGCTTGGCGGCGGCTCCGAATCGTAAAACATGATGAATCCTTCTCTCTGATTTTTTTCTCCCCGAACACGAATATATGGAGTTGGAGTTGAGGTCGGTGGAGCAACAGGGGGCCCACGAGGCAGGGGGCGCGCCCAGGGGGGCAGGCGCGCCCCCACCCTCGTGGACAGGTGGTGGGCCTCCTGGCCTTTATTCTTTGGCCAATATTTTTAATATTTTCCAAAAATAAGTTCCATGGAGTTTCAGGTCATTTCGAGAACTTTTGTTTCTGCACATAAATAACACTATGGCAATTCTGCTGAAAACAGCGTCTGTCCGGGTTAGTTCCATTCAAATCATGCAAGTTAGAGTCCAAAACAAGGGCTAAAGTGTTTGGAAAAGTAGATACGACGGAGACGTATCAACTCCCCCGAGCTTAAACCTTTGCTTGTCCTCAAGCAATTCAGTTGATAAACTGAAAGTGATAAAGAAAAACTTTTACAAACTCTGTTTGCTCTTGTTGTTGTAAATATGTAAAGCCAGCATTCAAGTTTTCAGCAAAGATTATGAACAAACCATATTCACAATAACTCTTAGGTCTCATGTTTACTCATATCAATGGCATAATCAACTAGCGAGCAATAATAATAAATCTCGGATGACAACACTTTCTCAAAACAATCATGATATGATATAACAAGATGGTATCTCGCTAGCCCTTTCTGAGACCGAAAAACATAAATGCAGAGCACCTTTAAAGATCAAGGACTGACTAGACATTGTAATTCATGGTAAAAGAGATCCAGTCATAGTCATACCCAATATAAATTAACAATAATGAATGCAAATGACACCGGTGCTCTCCAGCTGGTGCTTTTTAATAAGAGGTATGGTGGACTCATATGGAATAACTTTGGGGTTTAAGGGATTGGATGCACAAGCACTATTTCCGCTTAGTACAAGTGAAGGCTAGCAAAAGACTGGGAAGCGACCAACTAGAGAGCGACAACAGTCATGAACATGCATTAAAATTAATAAACATTGCAAGCTTGAGTAGAATATAATCCACCATGAACATAAA
This sequence comes from Triticum aestivum, assembly GCF_018294505.1. Lineage (NCBI taxonomy): Eukaryota > Viridiplantae > Streptophyta > Magnoliopsida > Poales > Poaceae > Triticum > Triticum aestivum. The sequence continues at coordinate 68,325,768 of NC_057808.1, read as the reverse complement.
TATCGTGAAGGCTATGTTGATTTGTTTCAACTACATGTGTGAACATGTGCCAAGTCAAGTCACTTGAATCATTCAAAGGAGGATACCACCCTATCATACCACATCACAACCATTTTAATAGCATGTTGGCACGCAAGGTAAACCATTATAACTCATAGCTAATCAAGAATGGCACGAGCAACTATAATCTCTAATTGTCAGTGCAAACATGTTTATTCATAATAGGCTGAATCAGGAACGATGAACTAATCATATTTACAAAAACAAGAGAGGTCGAGTTCATACCAGCTTCTCTCATCTCAATCAGTCCATCATATATCGTCATAATTGCCTTTCACTTGCACGACCGAACGATGTGAATAATAATAATAGTGCACGTTGAAAGTGCAACTATCCCTGGGTGGTTTTGGTAATTCCTATCAACATATAGCTCACTGAGCTAATGCTATTTCAAGATAGATATTTCAGGAAAGCTCAATGATTGGCATGGCATGGATTAGGAAGTGGACCCTTCAAAATGCTAAGGACAAAAGATTGGCTCAAGCTCAAAGCACAAGACTCTACATTTTCTATTTTAGTGATCCAAGATCACATTGAGTCTATAGGAAAAGCCAATACTATTAAGAAGGGATGAGGTGTTGCTTAATGAGGTGCTTGCTCAAAATGCTTAGTGATATGCTCCAAAACCCTCCACTACTTTCTCATATCCACATATGTCCCAAACCAAAAGTCCAACTCGGCCCCACCGAATTCTTCTATCCGGAGCCACCGAGTTCAGTTGACATAGCCACTGCCAGAAACCCTAGTCTTTTCGGTCTCACCGATAGGGATCTCGGTCTCACCGAGATGGGATTGTAATCTCTCTGTTTCCCTTCGTAACGTTTCGGTCCAAACCGAGATGAGCGATCGGTCCCACCGAGATTGCAATGCAAACTCTCTGTTTCCCTTTCGTAACGTTTCGGTCCCACCGAGATGAGCGAATCGGTCCCACCGAGTTTGCCTGACCAACTCTCTGTTTGTCTATTACCAAAATCGGTCCCACCGAGTTTGTGTAATCGGTCTCACCGAGATTACGTTATGCCCTAACCCTAATGATATCGGTCCCACCGAGTTGACATGTCGGTCCCACCGAAACACCTAACGGTCACATTATGAACCAAATCGGTCTGACCGAGTTCTCTGAATCGGTCCCACCGAGTTTGGTGATTTGTGTGTAACGGTTAGATTTTGTGTGGAGGCTATATATACCCCTCCACCCACTCTTCATTCGTGGAGAGAGCCATCAGAACATGCCTACACTTCCAATACATATTTTCTGAGAGAGAACCACCTACACTTGTGTTGAGGTCAAGATATTCCATTCCAACCACATAAATCTTGATCTCTAGCCTTCCCCAAGTTGCTTTCCACTCAAATCTTCTTTCCACCAAATCCAATCCTATGAGAGAGAGTTGAGTGTTGGGGAGACTATCATTTGAAGCACAAGAGCAAGGAGTTCATCATCAACACACCATTTGTTACTTCTTGGAGAGTGGTGTCTCCTAGATTGGCTAGGTGTCACTTGGGAGCCTCCGACAAGATTGTGGAGTTGAACCAAGGAGTTTGTAAGGGCAAGGAGATCGCCTACTTCGTGAAGATCTACCCTAGTGAGGCAAGTCCTTCGTGGGCGACGGCCATGGTGGGATAGACAAGGTTGCTTCTTCGTGGACCCTTCGTGGGTGGAGCCCTCCGTGGACTCGCGCAACCGTTACCCTTCGTGGGTTGAAGTCTCCATCAACGTGGATGTACGATAGCACCACCTATCGGAACCACGGATAAAAAATCTCCGTGTCAACATTGCGTTTGCTCCCTCAAACTCCTCCCTTTACCTTCATATGCAATTGTTTTACATTCCGCTGCTATACTCTTAGAATTGCATGTGTAGGTTGATTGCTTGACTTGTGCTAAGTTGTTAAAATCTGCCAAGAACTAAAATTGGGAAAAGGCTAGATTTTTATTTGGTCAAGTAGTCTAATCACCCCCCTCTAGACATACTTTCGATCCTACAAGTGGTATCAGAGCTTTGGTCTCCATTTGCTTTGATTTCCATAGCTTTTGGTGGTCATAGCCTTGGTTTCACAACCTAGGAGAGTATGGCGTCTAGCGAGGGAAATTACCACCGTAGAGGTCCTTACTTTGATGGTACAAATTTTGCTAGTTGGAAGCATAAGATGAAAATGCATATTCTTGGACATAACCCCGCCGTTTGGGCTATTGTGTGTATTGGCTTGCAAGGTGAATTCTTTGATGGGAAAGAACCAAACCGTGAAGCTACCGCGGAAGAGTTGAAGATGCTACAATACAATGCTCAAGCTTGTGATATTCTCTTCAATGGATTGTGCCCCGAAGAATTCAACAAAATCAGCCGTCTTGAGAATGCAAAGGAAATTTGGGATACTTTGATTGATATGCACGAAGGTACCGACTCCGTCAAGGAATCCAAATTGGATGTGCTTCAAAGTCAACTTGACAAGTTCAAAATGAAGGATGGTGAAGGTGTCGCCGAAATGTACTCTAGGCTTGCTCTCACCACAAATGAGATTGCCGGCTTAGGAAGTGAAGAGATGACCGACAAATTCATCATCAAGAAGATCCTAAGAGCCTTGGATGGAAAATATGATACCGTGTGCACATTGATCCAAATGATGCCCAATTACAAAGATCTCAAGCCAACGGAAGTCATTGGAAGAATTGTTGCTCATGAGATGTCACTCAAGGATAAGGAAGAGCTTCACAACAAGTCTAGTGGTGCTTACAAAGCCTCGTGTGATGCTCCCACATCATCAAGTGAGAAACAAACCTTCAATGAAGAATTGAGCCTAATGGTGAAGAACTTCAACAAGTTCTACAAGAGTAGAAGCAAAGAAAGAAGTTCCAAGTCAAGGTCCTACAATGACAAAAGATCTTCTAGTCGTGAGCGTAATTGCTACAATTGTGGAAGGCCCGGACACTACTCAAATGAGTGTACGGCACCCTACAAAAGAAGAGAAGATTCTCCCAAAAGAAGAAGTAGAAGAGAAGAATCACCACCAAGAGAAAGGAGGAGTAGAGATGATCGTTATGAACGAAGACCCTCTCGGAGAAGCAAGGACTCGGAAAGGAAGGAAAAGTCATCAAGGAGCTACACAAAAAGAAGACATCAAGCTCATGTTGGTGAATGGGTATCCGGCTCCGACTCCGACAATCACTCCGAAAGAAGTTATCACTCCGACTCCGAATATACTCAAGATGAAGGTGTTGCCGGTCTAGCACTTGTGTCAACCAACTCCTACGACATATTTGACTCACCAAATGAAGGAATTGGAAGATGCTTCATGGCCAAAGGTCCAAAGGTAACACATCCCGAGTATGTTGATTTCAATAGTGATGAAGATGATTTGCTAGGTGATGATGATTTACTTGTTGACAACTCTAGTGATGAAGACTATGATGAAACGTCAATTAATCATGCTAATCAAGATAAAACGAATGATGATGATAAGAAGGAGATTGAGCGTCTAACTAAAGAACTAAACACTCTTAAGTTAGCTCATGAAACTACCTTGGAAAATCATCGAGAACTTTTAAAGACTCATGATAAGCTACGCTTTGAAAAGCTCAACCTTGAGCAAGAGCATGAGTTTTTAAAGGCAATCAATGATGATCTTCGCAAGAAAAGTTCTTCTTACATTGCCAAGCGTTTACTCTTGTCTACTTACATGCCACAAGTTAAATCTAGCAACAAGAACAAGAAAGATGCTTCATCTAGTAGTAACAACAATCATGCTAAATCCAATGTTGTTGCTTCTAGTAATTCTCTTGATTCCACTAATGATTCTCTTAGCCAAGTTACACTTGAGCAAGAAAATAGCTTATTGAAGGGAATTATAGAGAAAGGTGTTTACAAGAGCCTTGCCGGAAGTAAGCAATTTGAGGAAATTGTGCGCAAGCAAGGAAGACACCGGAAGAATCAAGGTGTTGGTTTTGAACGAAAGTTCAATGCCAATGGAGTTGAGTGGGAAGAAGATCAATACCCCAAGACGAAGTTTGTTCCTCAACAAGAGAAGTATGATCCTACTTCTTTCAAAGGGACACAAGCTCAAGATGATCTTCCACCACAAGACCACAAGCAAAAAGGCAAGGACAAGCTTCAAGAGGAAATTGATGCATTTGAAGAAGCACCTAAGGCCTTGGTCAAGTGGGTTCCCAAGACTACATCAAGTTCTACTTCATCAAGTACAACTACAACTCCAAGGATTCCCATCAAGATGGTGTGGATCCAGAAGAAGAAGAACTAGAGAGTTCTTGAGGGTGACTCCGCCAACATACTTCACTCTTATCATTTTGGCAAGAACAAGTGCAAACAACTTCCATATCTTGCACTAGTTCAAGGAGTCACAAACCCTCTTGTTGGTAAGACAAGGGACAAGGTAACCTAATGCTTTCATGGACATCATCTTGTGTATGCATCACTCTATGTCTATGGATATCCTTGTTTGTTCCTTGTGGGACTAACCCGTGTAGGTATTGAAAGTGCAACTCACTCCAAAGGATTGCTCCAAATGATCTACATCAACATTGAGCATCTACATCTTCAACACCTACATGAAGTCATCATCGACAAAACCCAAGGTTAGTTCATCCCTCTAAGGGGGGATATCACATCTAGGGGGAGCTTTACTCTAATCAATTGAGTCAAAGCAACTCTAATGGTGTGAACACATCAATGCTTTATGTAAAAGTGGTAACCCCACTTGTGCTTAAACGATGAGTATGACCTATGATCAAATGTTCTCATTTGACTCCTAAGTCAATATACTCATATATAGATGACCTAGTCATCGCCAAATTGCTTGATAGATGCTAGAGTGTTTGTGCATGCTTTGTCACATATTTCATTTGCCATTTTATTGTGTGAGCATGTTGGTTGCATATTTCACTCATTCGAGGACATCCATTTGTTGTTTTGATTGTTTGGCTCTTTCTCTTTTGCCAAATGGATGGACAAGAATGCCTAAGAACTCCCTCTAGCTATCTATGCTTTTCTCGTCTCAAACTCTATTCATGCTACATCACAAAGTTTGATCAAGTCAGATTCGAACCACTCTGTGTGAGGAGCACTCGGAGTTCCCGATTCGTCATAGACTTAAACCTCCAAAACCTCTTTGTGCATCTCGGTCTGACCGATTCATCCTTTTCGGTCCTACCGAGATCACTAAGTTGATCTAGGGGTTTCAATCTCGGTGCAACCGATTAGAACTTTTCAGTCACACCGAGTTGCAGTAACTGCTTGCAGTTTTGCATCTCGGTGCCACCGAGTCGTTCCACTCGGTCACACTGACAGGGTCAGGTTATATATACCGACGGGCCAAATTTTGGAAAAATTTTCGAACCCTCTCGCCCGCGCATAACCTGCTCTGCCTCTTCGGGTCTCCGGATCGTCCTCTCGTCGCCAGCGACCTCCCGCCGCTGGTCTCCGCCGCCGTCAACGGAAATTTTCACCGCCGTTGCCGCCGTAGCAAGTTCGTCGCCGAACTAGGGTATGAACTTGACCTTTGTGCTAATCCCTAACTCCGATTCTTAGCACATTGCTTTGCCATGATCTTTGCCACGATTGAAATCATCCTGTCTAGTGAAAACATCCCATAGCTTAGTTTTGATTTGAAAATTTAGGGTTAGGTCTCCGCCGAATTCATCTCGGACCGACCGAGTTGTAGAAATCGGTCTCACCGATTTTGGCTTAGGCCAAAGCACACGCGTTTTCGGTCTGACCGAAAACTGCAAATCGGTGTGACCGAGTTCGATTCTTTGTGAAACCCTAGCAGTCTCGGTACCACCGAACTGTGACTCGGTCTGACCGAGTTCACTAGTTTAGGTTCCAAAAGCTGCTTCGGTATCACCGTGTTTACAAATCGATAGATCCGAAATGCTTTCTGTGAAGAACTAAAACTAAGTTTTTAAGTCATCCTTTTTGCAAAACTCCTGTACTTTGTGATGCTCATCTACTCTACCTCATCTATAACCTATTCACAGGGTCTGCTGTCAGAGTATTTGCAGAGATGTCAGACCAAAGTGACAGCCAGAACAAGTCAGAAGAGCAGGTTCAGTTGAGTGAGGGCACTAGTCCCTCAGGCAGCTATGATGAAGGCAGCAGGAGCACTCCAAGCAATCTGCCAAAGGCTGCCACCAGGACAAGGAAGAAGAGGAATTCTGACTCTAAGGATGAAGATTATGTGGCTGTTGAGGATGAAGCCACTTCAAAGAAAAAGGTGCTGAAAAAAGAGTATGGCACAGCTGCTGCAACAAAGCCTGGACTGAAAACAAAGGCTCCAGCAAGAAGAGTTCCAATGTCAAAAGCCACAGCCTCCACTCAAGAAACAATGGAGTTCACTCTTGAACCCAAGGAAACTGGAGATGGCAAGAAGAGAAAAGAAAAGGTCAAGAAAACCATTGCCAGAGTTATTGGGAAGCCATCAATGACGAGAGATTCAGAAGAAGAGGAAGAGGAAGAGGATGCTGCACCCACCCAAAGCACAAAAGCTTATGGGAGATGCAATTAAATCAGGGGCTGCTCCCAAGGCTACTGCTCCAGCTCCAATGCCAAAACCCAAGAGAAGCACTAGGAACATACCTGCTGAAGAGAAGAACAAGGCCCCAGTGCCTCAAGCTGCTGAAGAAGAAGAAGAAGATGATTCTGTTGTGTTGAGAAAGCTGAAGCCCAAGATCCCTGACCACACTGATGCACACCCAGTTGCAGAGAATATGAAAATCAGGAAGGATGCAGGATTGAGACTATGGAGAGAGTCTGATCCCTATGCTATCAGGAGAAGGACTGCTGTGGACTACAGATTCCACACTAAGGAACAACAGGACTTCTATGAGACTATTCTGCTTGACAAGAAGCCCATTGTGTGTGACATGAGATGGGTTGACTGGGAGTTCATCAAGGAATGAAGATCACTTCCCTGGTGTGCTTGATAGCTTCAAGGCATGTGGAGTGGACACTTTTGTTGCCCAGAAGCTCACCAAGTGGAATGATGAGCTCATCATGCAGTTTTACTCCACTGCCCACTTCTATCCAGATGGAAGGATTGTGTGGATGTCTGAGGGTACTAGGTACCAATCTACAGTTGATGAGTGGGCCAAGCTCATAAATGCTCCTGAGGAACATGAGGATGACTTGGACATTTTATGCAGAGAAGAAGAAAGGCCACAACAGTATGGCCAACATGTACAAAGAGATCCCAGATGCTGCATTGGATACACACAAGTTTGGATCTGTACACTATCTGTTGTCTGGTCTGCCAACTATTAACTGGATCTTAAGGCACACACTGCTACCCAAGTCAGGTGATCATAAAATGATCAGAGGACATGCCATCAACTTGCTGCACATATTTGATGTCCCACAGAAGTTCAAAGTCATGAGCCTGATTGTTGAAACAATCAAGAGGACTGCAGCTGATCAGAAGAGAAGTTGTGGGTATGCCCCACACATTCAGGAGCTCATCAACTCAAAGATGGGCAAAGGCAAGTACATGTTGGATAAGGAGCACCTGCCCATCTATCCTGAATTTGAAGATAACACAGTAATGATGAATGAGAATGAACCATCTTCAGCTCAAGCACATGAAAAGAGAGAGAAGGCTAAGGCAGAGAAGGCTGCAAAGATGCCAACTGTGGAAGAGGCATCTCAGGTATTCTTGAAGAGCAAGCAAGACCAGCTTGGATATCTGATCCAATCCACCCTGAGGATTGAGAAGGGCTTGGCCACCCTGACCAAGAACCAGGAGAGCTTGGAAAGGATTATTGAGACAAAATTCTATGACCTTGATGTCAAGGTAACAGAAATCCAAACTGCGGTTGAGCAACTTTAGGAGGAAGCAGAGGAGAAGAAGGGCAAGTCTACCACAGATGCTTTTGCCAGAGTGCCCAGAGGACAGAGATCTGCTGCAGTGCCAGTGACACACACTAGAGCCACAGCATCAGCACCAGCAGCTACAGCTCCAGTTCCACCTCCAGCAGCTACTCCACCAGCTCCAGCTACTTCATCAGAAGCCTTCGTCCTTGGAGTTCTCTCAACACCTCCTACCGAAGATCAAGCCTGAGAGTCGTTTAGCACTATGCATTTTTGAACTTTTTGGTAACTTGTTGCCAAAGGGGGAGACAAATGTATAGATCATAGGCTTCGAGAGAGAGTGTGTTGGTTTTTATCTCTCTTTGCACTTATTTGGTTTGGTTTGAAACTTTATTGTGTGCTTGTGATGCTACTTTATGTTCTTGTGAGATACTTGTTGATCATGTGTTTGATCATATGCTACCCTTAATGCTTGTTGGATGATATTATCTTTATATCCTCTTATGATCATTCACTTCGCTTGGTGATGAGTGCATGTGTTTTAATTTCTATCATTTTGAGCGCTCCACCAAGATTTATGTGACATGGAAGAGTAACCCATGATCCTAATCGATTGTGCATTTGCATTCAAAAGCAAATTTTAAATAATGCACAAATTTAGGGGGAGCTCTTGCTTATCACATACTTCTCAAAGCGACAATGTTTTTCAATTTTATCATTTGTCGAAGCTTTGATCTATATGTTGTCATCAATTACCAAAAAGGGGGAGATTGAAAGTGCAACTATCCCTGGGTGGTTTTGCTAATTCCTAACAACATATAGGTCATTGAGCTAATGCTATTTCAAGATAGATATTTCAGGAAAGCTCAATGATTGGCATGGCATGGATTAGGAAGTGGACCCTTCAAAATGCTAAGGACAAAAGATTGGCTCAAGCTCAAAGCACAAGACTCTACATTTTCTATTTTAGTGATCCAAGATCACATTGAGTCTATAGGAAAAGCCAATACTATTAAGAAGGGATGAGGTGTTTCTTAATGAGGTGCTTGCTCAAAATGCTTAGTGATATGCTCCAAAACCCTCCACTACTTTCTCATATCCACATATGTCCCAAACCACAAGTCCAACTCGGCCCCACCGAATTTCATATCCGGAGCCACCGAGTTCAGTTGACATAGCCACTGCCAGAAACCCTAGTCTTTTCGGTCTCACCGAGATGGGATTGTAATCTCTCTGTTTCCCTTCGTAACGTTTCGGTCCAACCGAGATGAGCGATCGGTCCCACCGAGATTGCAATGCAAACTCTCTGTTTCTCTTTCGTAACGTTTCGGTCCCACCGAGTTTGCCTGACCAACTCTCTGTTTGACTATTACCAAAATCGGTCCCACCGAGTTTGTGTAATCGGTCTCACCGAGATTACGTTATGCCCTAACCCTAATGATATCGGTCCCACCGAGTTGACATGTCGGTCCCACCGAAACACCTAACGGTCACATTATGAACCAAATCGGTCTGACCGAGTTCTCTGAATCGGTCCCACCGAGTTTGGTGATTTGTGTGTAACGGTTAGATTTTGTGTGGAGGCTATAAATACCCCTCCACCCACTCTTCATTCGTGGAGAGAGCCATGAGAACATGCCTACACTTCCAATACCTATTTTCTGAGAGAGAACCACCTACACTTGTGTTGAGGTCAAGATATTCCATTCCAACCACATAAATCTTGATCTCTAGCCTTCCCCAAGTTGCTTTCCACTCAAATCTTCTTTCCACCAAATCCAATCCTATGAGAGAGAGTTGAGTGTTGGGGAGACTATCATTTGAAGCACAAGAGCAAGGAGTTCATCATCAACACACCATTTGTTACTTCTTGGAGAGTGGTGTCTCCTAGATTGGCTAGGTGTCACTTGGGAGCCTCCGACAAGATTGTGGAGTTGAACCAAGGAGTTTGTAAGGGCAAGGAGATCGCCTACTTCGTGAAGATCTACCCTAGTGAGGCAAGTCCTTCGTGGGCGACGGCCATGGTGGGATAGACAAGGTTGCTTCTTCGTGGACCCTTCGTGGGTGGAGCCCTCCATGGACTCGCGCAACCGTTACCCTTCGTGGGTTGAAGTCTCCATCAACGTGGATGTACGATAGCACCACCTATCGGAACCACGGATAAAAAATCTCCGTGTCAACATTGTGTTTACTCCCTCAAACTCCTCCCTTTACCTTCATATGCAATTGTTTTACATTCCGCTGCAATACTCTTAGAATTGCATGTGTAGGTTGATTGCTTGACTTGTGCTAAGTTGTGAAAATCTGCCAAGAACTAAAATTGGGAAAAGGCTAGATTTTTATTTGGTCAAGTAGTCTAATCACCCCCCTCTAGACATACTTTTGATCCTACACACGTGCATTGGACTAAGCTGGAATCTGCGAGCATTCAATAAACAGGAGAAGACAAGGTAATATGGGCTCTTGGTTAAATCAACAATAATGCATATAAGAGCCACTTCAACAATTTAATTATGGTCTTCTCCTATCGACCCCCAAAGAAAAGAAAAGAAATAAAACTATTTACACGGGAAAGCTCCCAACAAGCAAAAGAAGAACAGGAAATCTTTTTGGGTTTTGTTTTAATTATTACCACTACAGCAAGAAAAGTAAACTAGCTAAAGCTATTACTAATTTTTTTAGTTTTCTTTCTTAAGGTTTATCAAACACACAAGAAGAATGAAAAATAAAATAAGCTAGCATGGATAATACAATGAAAAAGTATGAGCACCGACATCTAGCAATGAGTGTGTGTGAACATGAATGTAATGTCGGTGAGAGATACGTACTCCCCCAAGCTTAGGCTTTTGGCCTAAGTTGGTTTATTGCCACGGATGGCCTGGCGGATATCCAAAGTTATAACCGGGGTCGTACTGAGATGCAGCGGCCATTGCCTCCTGAGCTGCAGCGTGGTGACGAGCTGCCTCCGCCCTCCTCTCGTACTCATCTGCCTCCTCTGTGGTAATAACATGTCTTCCTTTTGCGTGAAGATGAAAATTCAAACCTCCTCACAAAGGAACTAGTGAGATAGTGGTACTGACGGCACTTTTCTGCCCCGAAGCTCACAAGATCAGCGTTACGCAAATATGCGTTAAATTCTTCCTTGATTCCTGCTCGATCCATAAAGTCTTCTGAAGGCCATTCACAAGGCCGCACTGGAGCGTCCCTTGGTGGTTCATCGTCAGCATCACGCATTGCAAGCCTGGGTCCTTGCTTCCTTGAAGAGCCACCTTGGTACATTTTCCTAAACATATTTCTTCCTCTGAAAAATTTCTGAAATTTTTAGTTACTTCAAATAAAAGTGAACCAAGCTCAACAAAATTGATATCAACTACTCCTACGAGTGCCTAGAGCCTATACCATGCATTAGAACTACTTGGAACCATATAAATTTGACATGCAAGCTCAAGAACATGGTCACCTAGGCAGCATAAATTTGCTATGAATAAAGCACTAGAACAAAAACTAATTGGACCAATGGAGTTGTCACATACCAAAGAATAATCCCCCAAAGCAGTTTTGTGAGAGGTGCTTTGAGCAAGGAGATCGAAAATCGCAGCAAAATGAGCTAGAACTCGTGCTTGAGCTGGATGGTGATTTTTTTGGAGGAAGAAGAAGTGTGTGGGTGCAGGAATAAGTGGAGGGGAGACATTATGGGCCCACGAGGTAGGGGGGCGCGCTTTGTAGGGGTGGGCGCGCCCTGGACCCTCGTGGCCAGGTGCTTACTCCCCCTGCTGTGTTCTCAGTGCCATCTATTCTCAAATATTTCAGAAAAAATCATATTAAATTGGCAGGGCATTTGGAGAACTTTTATTTTTGAGGTATTTTTTATTGCACGGATAATTCAGGAAACACACAGAAAAATACTAATTTTACTTTATTTCTACTAAATAACAGAAAGTAAAGAGAGGGTACAGAAGGTTGTGCCTTCTAACTTCATCCATCTCATGCTCATCAAAAGGAATCCACTAACAAGGTTGATCAAGTCTTGTTAACAAACTCATTCCGAATAACATGGAACCGGAGAAATTTCGAATAACACTATGTTACCTCGACGGGGATATGCACATCCCCAATAATAAGTGTTGGAAATATGCCCTAGAGGCAATAATAAATAGGTTATTATTATATTTCCTTGTTCATGATAATCGTTTATTATCCATGCTAGAATTGTATTGATAGGAAACTCAGATACATGTGTGGATACATAGACAACACCATGTCCCTAGTAAGCCTCTAGGAGACTAGCTCGTTGATCAATAGATGGTTACGGTTTCCTGACCATGGACATTGGATGTCGTTGATAACGGGATCACATCATTAGGAGAATGATGTGATGGACAAGACCCAATCCTAAGCCTAGCACAAGATCGTGTAGTTCGTTTGCTCAGAGCTTTTCTAATGTCAAGTATCACTTCCTTAGACCATGAGATTGTGCAACTCCCGGATACCGTAGGAATGCTTTGGGTGTGCCAAACGTCACAACGTAACTGGGTGGCTATAAAGGTGCACTACGGGTATCTCCGAAAGTGTCTGTTGGGTTGGCACGAATCGAGACTGGGATTTGTCACTCCGTGTAAACGGAGAGGTATCTCTGGGCCCACTCGGTAGGACATCATCATTATGTGCACAATGTGACCAAGGAGTTGATCACGGGATGATGTGAGTTACGGAACGAGTAAAGAGACTTGCCGGTAACGAGATTGAACAAGGTATAGGGATACCGACGATCGAATCTCGGGCAAGTAACATACCGATGGACAAAGGGAATTGAATACGGGATTGATTGAATCCCCGACATCGTGGTTCATCCGATGAGATCATCGTGGAACATGTGGGAGCCAACATGGGTATCCAGATCCCGCTGTTGGTTATTGACCGGAGAACGTCTCGGTCATGTCTGCATGGTTCCCAAACCCGTAGGGTCTACACGCTTAAGGTTCGATGACGCTAGGGTTATAGGGAAAGTATGTACGTGGTTACCGAATGTTGTTCGGAGTCCCGGATGAGATCCCGGACGTCACGAGGAGTTCCGGAATGGTCCGGAGGTAAAGATTTATATATGGGAAGTCCTGTTTTGGTCACCGGAAAAGTTTCGGGTGAAATCGGTAATGTACCGGGACCACCGGGAGGGTCCCGGGGGTCCACCAAGTGGGGCCACCAGCCCCAGAAGGCTGCGTGGGCCAAGTGTGGGAGGGGACCAGCCCCAGGTGGGCTGGTGCGCCCCCCCACCAAGGCCCAAGGCGCATGGGAGAGTGGGAGGGGGCAAACCCTAGGTCCAGATGGGCCCTAAGGCCCATCTAGTGGGGCGCCCCCCTCTCCTCCCCTTGGCCGCCCCCCCTTGATGGGATCTAGGGCTGGCCGCCTCCTCTTGGGGTGGGAAACCCTAAAGGGGGCGCAGCCCCCTTCCACCCTATATATAGTTGAGGTTTGGGCTGCCCAAGACACAAGAGAACGTCTCCTTTTGGTGCAGCCCTACCCCTCTCCCTCCTCCTCCTCTCCCGCGGTGCTTGGCGAAGCCCTGCGGGATTGCCACGCTCATCCACCACCACCATGCCGTCGTGTTGCTGCTGGATGGAGTCTTCCCAACCTCTCCCTCTCTCCTTGCTGGATCAAGGCGTGGGAGACGTCACCGGGCTGCACGTGTGTTGAACGCGGAGGCACCGTACTTTCGGTGCTTAGATCGGAATCAACCGCGATCTGAATCGCTACGAGTACGACTCCCTCATCCGCGTTCTTGCAACGCTTCCGCATCGCGATCTACAAGGGTATGTAGATTCACTCCCCTTCCCCTCGTTGCTAGATTACTCCATAGATTGATCTTGGTGATGCGTAGAAAATTTTGAATTTTTGCTACGTTACCCAACAATAAGAATATCATGTCTCTTCTTGACAGTAGGTAGAGGAAATTCAAAACCTCCAAAAATAATCGATGGAATTTTTCCAATAGAATTGGTACTATGAACTTGAGGTTGTTTCCTCGGAAAGTGCACCGTATGCTCATTACCATTAACATGAAAAGTGACATTGCCTTTGTTGCAATCAATAACAGCACCTGCAGTATTCAAAAAGGGTCTTCCAAGAATAATAGACATACTATCGTCCTCGGGAATATCAAGAATAACAAAGTCCGTTAAAATAGTAACGTTTGCAACCACAACAGGCACATCCTCACAAATACCGACAGGTATAGCAGTTGATTTATCAGCCATTTGCAAAGATATTTCAGTAGGTGTCAACTTATTCAAATCAAGCCTACGATATAAAGACAGAGGCATAACACTAACACCGGCTCCAAGATCACATAAAGCAGTTTTAACATAATTTCTTTTAATGGAGCATGGTATAGTGGGTACTCCTGGATCTCCTAGTTTCTTTGGTATTCCACCCTTAAAAGTATAATTAGCAAGCATGGTGGAAATTTCAGCTTCCGGTATCTTTCTTTTATTCGTAACAATTTCTTTCATATACATAGCATAAGGATTCATTTTGAGCATATCAGTTAAATGCATACGCAAGAAGATAGGTCTAATCATTTCAGCAAAGCGCTCAAAATCCTCATCATCCTTTTTCTTGGATGGTTTGGGAGGAAAAGGCATGGGTTTCTGAACCCATGGTTCTCTTTCTTTACCGTGTTTCCTAGCAACAAAGTCTCTCTTATCATAACGTTGATTCTTTGATTGGGGGTTATCAAGATCAACAGCAGGTTCAATTTCTACATCATTATCATTGCTAGGTTGAGCATCAACATGAACATCTTCATTAACATTATCACTAGGTTCATGTACATTACCAGATTGTGTTTCAGCATCAGAAATAGAAATATCATTGGGATTCTCAGGTGGTTCAGCAATAGGTTCACTAGAAGCATGCAAAGTCCTATCATTTTTCTTTTTCTTCTTTTTAGAAGGACTAGGTGCATCTAAATGATTTCTCTGAGAGTCCTGCTCAATTCTCTTAGGATGGCCTTCAGGATACAAAGGTTCTTGAGTCATTTTACCAGTTCTAGTAGCCACTCTAACAGCATAGTCATTATTCTTACTATTTAATTCATTGAGCAAATCATTCTGAGCTTTAAGTACTTGTTCTACTTGAGTGGTAACCATAGAAGCATGTTTACTAATGAGTTTAAGTTCACCTTTAACTCTAGACATATAATCACCCAAGTGTTCAAGCATATTTGAATTGTATTTCAATTGTCTACTAACATAAGCATTGAAGTTTTCTTGTTTAACAATAAAATTGTCAAACTCATCTAAGCATTGTCTAGCAGACTTATAACGAGGAATATCACCTTCATTGAATCTATAGAGAGAATTTACCTTTCCTACCTGTGTCGCGTTATCAAGACTATGAGTTTCTTCAATAGGTGATGGATTAAGATCATATATTTCTTCAACAGGCGGTAAATTAAGACCATGTATTTCTTCAACAGGAGGTAAATTCTTAACATCTTCAGCTTTAATACCTTTTTCTTTCATAGATTTCTTTGCCTCTTGCATATCTTCAGGACTGAGAAATAGAACACCTCTTTTCTTCAGAGTTGGTTTAGGAATAGGATCAGGAGTTGGCTCATGAGCTGGCTCAGGAAGTGCCCAATTTTTTTCATTAGTCAACATATTATTCAATAGAATTTTAGCTTCATCTGGTGTTCTTTCCCTGAAAACAGAACCAGCACAACTATCTAGGTGGTCTCTGGAAGCATTGGTTAGTCCATTATAAAAGATATCAAGTATTTCATTTTTCTTGAGAGGATGATCAAGCAAAGCATTAAGTAATTGGAGAAGCCTCCCCCAAGCTTGTGGGAGACTCTCTTCTTCAATTTGCACAAAATTATATATTTCCCTTAAAGCAGCTTTTTTCTTACGAGCAGGGAAATATTTAGGAGAGAAGTAATAAATCATATCCTGGGGACTATGCACACAACCAGGATCAAGAGAATTAAACCATATCTTAGCATCACCCTTTAATGAGAACAGAAATATTTTAAGGATATAAAGTAGCGGGTTCTCTCATCATTAGTGAACAGGGTGGCTATATCATTTAATTTAGTAAGATGTGCCACAACAGTTTCAGATTCATAGCCATAAAAAGGATCAGATTCAACCAAAGTAATTATATCAGGATCAGCAGAGAATTCATAATCCTTATCAGTAACAAAGATAGGTGAAGTAGCATAAGTAGGATCATATTTCATTCTAGCATTCAGAGTTTTCTGTTTAAGCTTAGCTAATAATTTCTTAAGATCACTTCTATCACTGCAAGCAAGAAAGTCTCTTTTAGTTTCTTCATCCATAACATAGCCCTCAGGCACAACAGGAAATTCATATTTATTAGGGGGAGAGTCTTCATCATCACTATCATCAATATTATCAGTTTCAATAATTTCATTCTCTCTAACCCTAGCAAGTTGTTCATCAAGAAGTTCACCAAGTGGCACAGTAGTATCAAGCATAGAAGTAGTTTCATCATAAGTATCATGCATAGCGGAAGTGGCATCATCAATAACATGCGACATGTCAGAATTAATAGCAGAAGCAGGTTTAGGTGTCGCAAGCTTACTCAAAACAGAAGGTGAATGAAGTGCAGAGCTAGATGGCAGTTCCTTACCTCCCCTCGTAGTTGAGGGATAAATTTTTGTTTTCTCTCTTTCAAGTTCCTCATAGTGACCAGCAGATATAAATCCCAAGTGACTCAAAGAATAGAGCTATGCTCCCCGGCAACGGCGCCAGAAAATAGTCTTGATAACCCACAAGTACAGGGGATAACAACGGTTTTCGAGGGTAGAGTATTCAACCCAAATTTGTTGATTCGACACAAGGGGAGCCAAAGAATATTCTCAAGTATTAGCAGTTGAGTTGTCAATTCAACCACACCTGGATAACTTAATATCTGCAGCAAAGTATTTAGTAGCAAAGTAATATGGAAGTAACGGTAACGGTAGCAAAAGTAATATTTTTGGGTTTTATAGTAATTGTAACAATAGCATGGTAAAGTAAATAAGCGAAGAACAATATGTGAAAAGCTCGTATGCATTGGATCGGTGATGGAGAATTATGTCGGATGCGGTTCATCATGTAACAGTTATAACATAGGGTGACACAGAACTAGCTCCAATTCATCAATGTAATGTAGGCATGTATTCCGAATATAGTCATACGTGCTTATGGAAAAGAACTTGCATGACATCTTTTGTCCTACCCTCCCATGGCAGCGGGGTCCTAATGGAAACTAAGGGATATTAAGGCCTCCTTTTAATAGAGTACTGGACCAAAGCATTAACACATAGTGAATACATGAACTCCTCAAACTATGGTCATCACCGGGAGTGGTCCCGATTATTGTCTCTTCGGTGTTGCCGGATCATAACACATAGTAGGTGACTATAGACTTGCAAGATAGGATCGAGAACTCACATATATTCATGAAAACATAATAGGTTCAGATCTGAAATCATGGCACTCGGGCCCTAGTGACAAGCATTAAGCATAGCAAAGTCATAGCAACATCAATCTCAGAACATAGTGGATACTAGGGATCAAACCCTAACAAAACTAACTCGATTACATGATAAATCTCATCCAACCCATCACCGTCCAGCAAGCCTACGATGGAATTACTCATGCACGGTGGTGAGCATCATGAAATTGGTGATGGAGGATGGTTGATGATGACGATGGCGACGGATTCCCCTCTCCGGAGCCCTGAACGGACTCCAGATCAGCCCTCCCGAGAGGTTTTAGGGCTTGGCGGCAGCTCCGTATCGTAAAACGCGATGAATCCTTCTCTCTGATTTTTTTCTCCCCGAACACGAATATATGGAGTTGGAGTTGAGGTCGGTGGAGCAACAGGGGGCCCACGAGGCAGGGGGCGCGCCCAGGGGGGCAGGTGCGCCCCCCACCCTCGTGGACAGGTGGTGGGCCCCCGGCCTTCATTCGTTCGCCAATATTTTTAATATTTTCCAATAATAAGTTCCATGGAGTTTCAGGTCATTCCGAGAACTTTTGTTTCTGCACATACATAACACTATGGCAATTCTGCTGAAAACAACATCAGTCCGGGTTAGTTCCATTCAAATCATGCAAGTTAGAGTCCAAAACAAGGGCTAAAGTGTTTGGAAAAGTAGATACAACGGAGACGTATCACCCGGCAAGGACGTCGGTGCGGAAACCGACTCCACGGACGAAGACACCGCCGCCCCGACAAAGAAGGGCCGGCGCCGCAACAGGAAGCGCAAGGGCAAGACTGTGCTTGCCGTTGAGGGATCCGGCGAGCTCGGCGCCGCCAAAAAGGCCAAGGCTAACGACCCTAGCAAGGAGGTTGCCGGGTGCGCCGCCTGCTTGGCCCTGGCGGCCGCCGGCAAGCCAGGGGCTCCGACAAGCAGTACTGCAAGATCCACCGCACCAAGGGCCATGACCTCCAGAACTGCCGACAAGTTGAGTTTCTTGCAGAAAAGCAGAAGGCTGAATATGAAAGGTGAGACAAGGAGAAGGGTCAGGATGGTTCTGAGGGATCCGGCAAGAAGCGTGGCGGCCAAGGGGGTCGCCGCGACAAAGATAACCAATAAGAGAGGCCCGCTCGGGGCCGCGACAAGAAAGAGGAGGATGATGATCACGACGAGGGTGACGAGTCCGGCGAGCACGAGTTCTAGAAGGCCACGAAGGCTATGTGTGTCAACGGTGGCGCCTCGTTGCACACCTCACACCGCCAGCTGAAGTAGTGGGCGTGTGAGGTCACTGCGGCGGAGCCATCGTGCGATGCCCAGAAGCCACTGAAGTGGTCCCGCACGCCCATCGTTTTTGACACCGAGGATCACCCTGACCGCACAACTGCGGTCGGGTGTTTGCCGTTGTTGGTTTCACCAACAATATGCAACCTCAAAGTGACAAAAGTGCTGGTTGACGGTGGGGCCGGTCTGAATTTGATCTCGCCCACTGTGATCAAGAAGCTGCAGATTCCTGATGGAGACCTCGAAGAGACGGGCACGTTTCAAGGGGTCAACTCGGGGAGGAGCCAGCCCAAGGGAGAAATCACGCTGCCAGTTACATTTGGCGGCGAGCTGAACTATAGGACGGAGAAGATCGTCTTCGATGTCGCCGAGATCCGCTTGCCATACAATGGGATCCTTGGCCGCCCAGCGCTGGCCAAGTTCATGGCGGCGGCCCATTACGCCTACAACACGTTGAAGATGCCGGGGCCGCTGACCATCATCACCGTCCCCTCTGACAAGAAAGACGCACTCATCAGCGCCGACCAACTTTACCGAGAGGCAGTTGCAGCAACTGCCGCCAGGGCACTTGCTCCTGCCACTGAAGCTCCAGGGAGGAAGAAGGCCGGCAAGGCTCCTTCCGGCAAGACCTCTTGCACCCACTCCGGCATGCGCACCTCTTCGGAGTGCTGTGCTCCCGTTGAGGACGTGCCCGAGAGCTCCACCGGCAAGAGCAAGAAGTCCAAGGCTGCACTACCAGAAACCATGAAGGTGTCCGTCAAGGAGGACGGCATGGGCGGGGCTTTCACTATAAGCTCCACCCTCGACAGCAAATAGGAAAGCAAGCTCGTCGCCTTCCTGCGGGCGAATGTCGATGTATTTGCATGGCAAGCATCTAACATCCCCGGAGTTCCCAGGGAGGTGATTGAGCACCATCTTGCTGTCTGTCCTCATGCGCGGCCTGTCAAGCAGAAGGTCAGGAAGCAAGCTTTGGAGCGACAAGAGTTCATCATTGAAGGAATCAAGAAGTTGGAGGCAGCATGCCTGGTAAGAGGAGTACTCCACCCCACGTGGTTGGCCAATCCGGTAGTGGTGCGTAAGGCAAACGGGAAGTGGAGGCTATGTATTGACTACACAGACATCAATAAAGCATGCCCAAAGGATCCTTTCCCTCTGCCATGCAACGACCAGATTGTAGACTCCACTGTCGGGTGTGACCTGCTGTCATTCCTCGACGCCTATTCAGGGTACCACCAGATCTTCATGATGAAGGAAGACGAAGAGAAGACCGCGTTCATCACCCCATGTGGTACGTACTATTTTGTACGAATGCCTTTCGGGTTGAAGAGTGTTGGTTCGACTTTTGCCCGAGCAGTCCAGATTGGTTTTGAGCCCCAGCTGCATAGAAATATGGAAGCTTATATGGATGACATAGTGGTTAAAACCAAGGACAGGGCGACGCTCGTGCAAGATTTAGAAGAAACATTCGCAAACCTGCGCAAGATCAACCTCAAGCTCAACCCGAAGAAGTGCGTGTTCGGGGTCCCCTCCGGCAAACTTCTCGGGTTCTTTGTGTCTCAATGTGGGTTCGAAGCAAATCCCGACAAGATTAAAGCGATCGAGCAGATTGAGGGGCCGAAACGGGTCAAAGACGTGCGTAGGCTTGCCGGCTGCGTTGCTGCCCTGAGTAGGTTCATCTCCAAATTTGCTGAGCGTGCCCTCCGCTTTTTAAAAGTTTTGAAAAAGGCGGGTCCAGTGAGATGGACTCCGGAGGCAGAGGCAGCGCTGTAAGATTTGAAGAGGTACCTCTCCTCCACGCCAATACTAGTCGCGCCTAAGCCACGAGAGCCGTTGCTGCTGTACTTAGCAGCAACGAATCAAGTGCTCAGTGCTGCGCTGGTGGCGCAGAGGGAACCTGAGGGAGAAGCAACAGTTGTGACAGAGCCTTCGGATGGCGGGCCGGGGTCTTCCCCGACAGAACCTGAACCCCGGCAAGGCCCGAACCCGGCGAGGCAGAGCCCGAGCGGATGTGCGAAGTGGGACAGAAGAAGAAGATGGTGCAGGATATTTTGTCAGTTCCCTCTTGCAGGGGGCTAGGTCGAGATACTCTGGAATGCAGAAGCTGCTTTTCGGCCTTCTCATGGCCTCGAGAAAGCTGCGCCACTATTTCCAAACACACGAGATCACCGTCGTCACCCGCCTCCCTTTGCAACGGATTTTGCACAACCCAGATGCGACAGGGAGGATTGTGGAATGTGCATTGGATCTATCGAGCTTTGGCCTCAGGTTTGAAAGTACTTCAACAATCAAGAGCCGAGCTTTGGCAGAGTTCATAGCAGAGTGGACCGCAACGCCCAACGAGGAGATCCAAGAGACCACCCTTCCCGGCAAGGAGACGAGCAGTGAGTGGATTATGTACTTTGACGGAGCTTTCTCACTCCAAGGTGCTGGTGTTGGCATGCTACTCGTCGCACCCACCGGAGGGCACCTCAAGTACGTAATCCAGATGCACTTCCCCCGGGAAAAATCAACCAATAATACGGCGGAATACGAGGGGTTGTTTGCCGGTCTCAGAATCGCGGCAGACCTCGGAATCAAGAAGCTCATCATCAGAGGTGATTCGCAGCTCGTCGTCAAGCAAGTCAACAAGGATTACCAGAGCCCGTTGATGGAGGCCTGCGTGAATGAAGTGAGGAAGTTGGAAGAATGTTTCGACGACCTACAGGCAGAACATGTTCCCCGCGCGGAGAATAGCATTGCTGACAACCTGTCAAAACGCGCTGCCCTCAAGTTGCCTGTGGAACCAGGTACCTTTGTGCTTCACTTAATACAACCATCCGTAGAGCCATCAACGGGGCAGAACAAGCAAAGGAAGACAAGCCCCGGCAAGTACCTTCCCGCTGAGCTCCCAGGAGCCGCCGACTAGGAGGTTGCCAGGTACCCAAGCTTGCTGAGGGGCAACTATCTCTGACAGGGCCTCAGGCCCTGACCGTAGAGGCGGCTGCCCCTGCGGCCGAAGATGTGCCTTTGGTCCTTGCCGTCGAGCCCCAGGCTCCGGCATGGGCACAGCATACCGTTCAATTCCTCCAAACAGGGGAGCTTCCTGAGGAGCAGGAAGAAGCGAAGAAAGTAGCCCGTCGGTCTGCCATGTATCAGTTCATCGACGACGTTCTCTACAGGAAGAGGCCGAACGGTGTGAAATTGAAGTGCATTCCCCGGGAGGAAGCACTAGAGCTGTTGGCAGAGATACACGGAGGCGTATGTGGCTCCCACATAGGGTGGAGGGCCCTTGCCGGCAAAGCATTCCGGCAAGCTTTCTTCTGGCCCACTGCCCTCCAGGATGCAACGGCATTAGTAACCAAGTGTGAAGCGTGTCAGTTCCATTCAAAAAAGCTTCATCAACCAGCTCAAGCCCTTCAAACGATCCCTCTCTCCTGGCCATTTTCGGTCTGGGGGCTCGACATACTGGGCCCCTTCCCTCGTGCTGTCGGGGGCTTTGAGTACTTGTACGTCGCAATCGACAAGTTCACAAAGTGGCCTGAAGTGGAGGCAGTGAGGAAGGTGACAGCACAGTCAGCCATCAAGTTCTTCAAGGGGCTAGTTTGCCGTTTTGGTGTGCCGAACAGACTCATCACCGACAACGGCATGCAGTTCACAAGCCGCACCTTCATGTAGTACATCCAAGACCTCGGCAGCAAGGTTTGTTTCGCCTCGGTTGCACATCCACGGAGCAATGGCTAGGCAGAGAGGGCGAATGCTGAAGTACTGCGAGGTCTCCGGACAAGGACTTTTGACAGGCTGCACAAGTGTGGAAGGCACTGGATTGATGAGTTGCCGGCGGTTCTTTGGTCGATCAGAACGACGCCAAATCGAGCCACCGGCCAGACACACTTTGCCCTGGTATACGGGGCAGAAGCAGTTCTCCCCACGGAACTCACATACGGGTCACCCCGAGTGCTCGCTTATGATGAGCTTGAGCAAGAGCAATTGCGGCAAGATGACGCAGCGCTCCTTGAGGAAGATCGTCTTCGGGCGGCTGTGAGAGCAGCGTGCTACCAGCAAGCCTTGCGCCGCTACCATAGCCGCAAGATTCATGCCCGAAGCTTTGAGGAAGGCGTCCTTGTTCTTCGGCGCGTTCAGTCGGCCAAGAATTCCAACAAGTTGACGCCGAAGTGGGAAGGCGCTTATCGGGTAATACGAGTCACCAGGCCTGGCGCAGTCCGCCTGGAGACCGAAGATGGTATCCCAGTGAGCAACTCCTAGAACATCGAACGTCTTCGTAAGTTTTACCCGTGAGGCGCGGTTGCCGGGCCTCCCGGCAAGCCACCTTTGTACAAGCCTTGCCGACAAGGCATGTAACCCTTTGTACAAAGCCAGGCGCAGGCCCTGAGCATAAATAAATGAAGCGCTGGCGCCCTAAGTTTTAGCATGCATGCTAGGTTGAGTCTCTCTCTCTGTTAGGGTTGATAGTGCTTAGCGGCGACTAACCCCTAGCATAGAGGTCGAGTATGCGTCTCTCTGTTCCTTCCCATCCTTTTTGGTTCGCAGGGTGCAAGGACATTTCTGTTGAGCTGTTTGGAAGAAAGAGGACAGGCCGAGGCCCCGACCCCACAAGCCTAGGTTGCCGGGGGCTGCAGATCCAAAGATCCGACCACGGCAAGCCAAGGTTGCCGGGGGCTGCAAATCCAGATAAGTCCTTTATCCCCTGTTATGCATTTCCCCGACCCCACAAACCTCGTTTATTCCTGGGCCACCGTGCTCCCCCTTTCCTATGCCCGAGAATTATTTCCTGGGCCGGAACTTGGTTGTAGTTGCGGTGACAAGGAAGCAAACGAAGGGCCTAAACCTACTTCGCCCCTGCCTCCACCGAGGGTGCGAGCATGGCCATGAATGAAGTAAGGGGGCGACAAGGCCTGTTGCCGGGAGACAATGTTTATCTTAAAAATAACAAGGATTCACTCCTTGGCATGGGCCTCGCTCACGCACAAAGAACCCGGCAAACACCCTTTTTCATTGATATGTTCCAAATAGGTACAGTTCGTACGGAATGCAAACATGAGCAAGGGGATTACAAGGTTTAAATCTAACAAGTGCCCACATGCTTAAAAACTAAAAAAAGGATAAGATGCCTGTAATCCCTTTCTTGTCCCTCTCCTCAGGGAGCAGATCAGGATAAACGGGGGGGGCAAAAGGGCGCCTAGGCGAGGTACGAGCAGCAGAAGACACCAAGAGAAGGCTGGTGATGACGGTGTTGGGGAAGAAGCCGAAAGATGAGGCAGCGGGCCAGCAATACGCGACAAAGGCGTCGGTGCCATCGTACTCCGAGTTGACGGCCCGCCACCCGCCTTCTTCACCTTCTCCGGCCCTCCAGCGCCAGCCACCGGGAGTGGCGGCCCCGAGAAGTTCAAGGAGCTGGCAGTGCAGATGGTGGTGCTGCCGGCGTCGCCCGAGGACGGTGTGTCCGACACTTAGTCGGACCCGTCCTCCTCCCGCCCGCTACCCTCGTCACCGCCGCCGCTGTCCTCCTTGTCGCTGTCGCTTGCGGAGGAGCCCTCGTCGTCGATGGAGCTCTCTGCACAGCACCCTAGCCTGTGTCCCGAGCGCCCGAAGACCTTGACGGAGAGCAAGTCGCTCTCCGCTAGCTTGAAGCAGAGGATGTGCCCATCCATCAAGCAATGGGCGCGTCCAAAGGTTTTCTAGCCCCGGCGAAGGAGCATCACTTGAGGGGCGGGGAACCCTGTGTTCACCCACATGTCGCCATGGCAACACCCCTTCATGTGAAGCCTCAGCCGCGGTGGTTGGTCGATCTCCAGCATCCTCGCGAACGCCCGGGGAAGACGAAGGCGACGGTGCAGCGGCCATGCAGCTGCAGGATAAACTCGAACGCCATATCCCTGATGTGACCACTCGGCGAAGCAGGAGGGGTTGGCGGGGGAGATGGCAACGGAGACGGAGATGATGCAGGCGTCCCCGTTCCGCGCCCACCTCTGCCTCGGCAACCTCTGCCTCGGCCGCCCCGCTGACCACGGCCCCGTCCGGCGCCCCCGCCTCGAGCGTGGCCTTCACCCTGGGCATCTGGCTCTTCCTTGGCCGCCACAGCTCTCTGGCGGGAGGAGGACCTGGTCGCCTCCGCGGGAGAACGGCCACGGCCACGCCCTCTCACCATGACCGTGGGTGAGGGATGGAGACAGAGGAGAGACGCGGGGAGACGCTCTTCCTCCTACCCCTGAGTTCCCTTTTTTATAGTTGGGAGGGGAAGGCCAAAAGACTGGCTCTACGCCTCTAAAGAGCCCGCTCCAATCCGGCTCATTAAGTGGCAGCAAGCAAGGCCATGGACCGCCCTCCCCGCCCAATCGAAGGCACGTGAGTATCGGGCCCCGCGCGCCTTCCCATATTCCATGCGCCTGTCACCTACCCCACGCCGTGCATGCGGCGTACGTGGCGCAAGGGACAGGCGTACTGGGAAACGTGGAACGATGGTTCCAAGGCAGAGAGAGTAAATGAGCAGCGGCCCTACAGTTCTGAAGGGACATGCAAGCCGCCTCTTTACTGTTCACCACGGGATGACGCAAGCATGCTGCGATCATCCCATGCACGACCCCCACGTCACACATTCAACGCGGGTCGTGGGGAAGCGCAACCAGCGGAGAAGTTACTGCAGTAAAAACTCCGCCCCGCCTGCCCGCACACCGTTCTGGGCCTAGCCCAACAACGCGTTGCGCTTATGTGTGACCCAGGCCCGGGGGCTCCTTTCGGTGTACAAAAGTAGGGTCCCCTTTTTGTACCCCTTTACTTGTGCACGAGCAGTCCGAGCCGCGCCCGCGGCCACACTCAGTAGGGCAGGGGCAGAGGAAGCTAAGCCACAAGACAACCAGAGCAACGCCAAGACGGAGACACAAAGAGCAGAGGGGCAAGGTGAACTCCCCCGGCAAGGCCCTTGCTGGGGCAGCCTCCACAGCCCCGGCAAGAACCTTGCCGGGGCAACTTGCCCAACACCAGCGGAGCTGCCACCCTTGAGCCCAAGGGTTCCAACACCATCAACCACACTGGAACCAAGGCTCGGGAGGCACCTCCATGGTGGCATGCAGATCTTTGTGAAGACCAGAAGCATACCAAATCAGATGAGAATCAGAAGACGACGATCCTCGGCAAGGTACCGACGAGACCCCCGGCAAGATCCTTGCTGGGGACGACCACGATGCCACGGCAAGACCCTTGCCGGGGCCCCGGCAAGACTCTTGCCGAAGACATCCGCGGGGCCGCAGCCAGGCCCACATCTGCCAAGATTCCATCGTCGTTCCCATGCAACTGCCAGCCCAACAACTAGGCGAACACCTGCGTGGAGACGTGCGGCCTCTAGGCCAACTCGGCAAGCATCTGCGTGGTGGCATGCAGATCTTTGTGAAGACCCTACCACCACGCCAACTCAGCAGCCTGCTAGCCTACATGGCGCTGCATGCCTCGTTGGCCCGGACGCATGTCGAAGCAAGACGGAGTGGCGACGGACGGTACAGGCCTCGTTACCATCCCCAATAAAGCAAGAGGACACCTAAGTAGCGCATTTAATGCGCCTTGTCCTGTAATGACATGCGATAAGCTTGAACACTGTATACCTTTCCACCTCCTGTGCGCCACTGTGGCAGCCCCTTTGTCTATAAAAGGAGGCCCGCGGCGTACTGAGAGAGGATTCAGACCTTTTGGACGAGCATGCACCGTAGCTAGTTCAAGAGTTCAAGAACACTCAAATATACACCAAAGGAGGACTAGGGTATTACGCATCCTCGTGGCCCAAACCTGGGTAAACGACCTTTGTGCTGGCTTCTAGACCCGCTCTTTGCACAACCTCGCGCCCGCCAACCGTAGAAGGGATTCCAGTGATCCCATAGGTGTCGTTTTCCCCCGCAACACGCAAGATCCATCTAGGTGATGCATAGCAACGAGAGGGGAGAGTGTTGTCTACGTACCCTCATAGACCGAAAGCGAAAGCGCTATGACAACATGGTTGATGTAGTCGTACGTCTTCACGATCAGACCGATCCTGGTACGAAAAGTACGGCACCTCCGTGATCTGCACACGTACAGCTCGGTGACATCCCACGAACTCTCGATCCAGCAGAGTGTCGAGGGAGAGCTTCGTCAGAATGACAGCGTGATGACGGTGATGATGAAGCTACCGGCACAGGGCTTCGCCTAAGCACTACGACGATATGACCAAGGTGGATTATGGTGGAGGGGGGCACCGCACACGGCTAAGAGAATGATCAACTTGTGTGTCTATGGGGTGCCCCCTCCCTCGTATATAAAGGAGTGGAGGAGGGGGAGGGCCGACCCTCTCTATGGCGCCCCTCCCAAGTAGGAGTAGGAGAGGAAGGAAGGAGGAGAGAGGGAGGAAGGAAAGGGGGCCGGCCCCCCTCCCAATTCGGATTGGGCTTTGGGGGTGCCTCCTCCTAGGCCGCCTCCTCCTCTCTCCCACTAAGGCCCAATAAGGACCATACACTCCCCGGGGGATTCCGGTAACCTCCCGGTACTCCGGTAAATGCTCGAACTCACCCAGAACCATCCCGATGTCCAAACATAGCCATCCAATATATCGATCTTTATGTCTCGACCATTTTGAGACTCCTCGTCATGTCCGTGATCACATCCGGGACTCCGAACAACCTTCAGTACATCAAAACACATAAACTCATAATACCGATCATCAGAGAATGTTAAGCGTGTGGACCCTACGGGTTCGAGAACTATGTAGACATGACCAAGACTCATCTCCGGTCAATAACCAATAGCGGAACCTGCATGCTCATATTGGTTCCTACATATTCTACGAAGATCTTTATCGGTCAAACCGCATAACAACATACGTTGTTCCTTTATCATCGGTATGTTACTTGCCCGAGATTCGATCGCCGGTATCTCAATACCTAGTTCAATCTCGTTACCGGCAAGTCTCTTTACTCGTTCCGTAATGCATCATCCCGCAAGTAATGCTGGGGAACATAGTAATTTCAAAAAAAATCCTACGCACACGCAAGATCATGGTGATGCATAGCAACGAGAGGGGAGAGTTTTGTCTATGTACCCTCATAGACCGTAAGCGGAAGTGTTATGACAACACGGTTGATGTAGTCGTACGTCTTCACGATCGACCGATCCTAGCACCGAAAATATGGAACCTCCGCGATCTGCACACGTTCGGCTCGGTGACGTCCCACAAACTCATGATCCAGCAGAGTGTCGGGGAAGAGCTTCGTCAGCACGACGGTGTGATGACGGTGATGATGAAGCTACCGGCGCAGGGCTTCGCCTAAGCACTACGACGATATGACCAAGGTGGATTATGGTGGAGGGGCACCGCACACGGCTAAGAGATCAATGATCAACTTGTCTGTCTATCGGGTGCCCCCTCCCCCGTATATAAAGGAGTGGAGGAGGGGGAGGAGGCCAGCCTCCTAGGCGCGCCCCAAGGGGAGTCCTACTCCCACCGGGAGTAGGACCCCCCCCCCCCTTTCCCTAGTTGGATTAGGAGAGAAGGAAGGGGGAGGAAGGAGGAAGGAAAGGGGGGCCGGCCCCCCTCCCAATTCGGATTGGGCTTGGGGGGCGCCCCCTCCTTTGCTCCCTTCTCCTCTCTCCCACTATGGCCCAATAAGGCCCATATACCTCCCGGGGGGTTCCGGTAACCTCCCGGTGCTCCGGTATATGCCCGATCTCACCCGGAACTATTCCGATGTCCAAATATAGTCGTCCAATATATCGATCTTTATGTCTCGACCATTTCGAGACTCCTCGTCATGTCCGTGATCATATCCGCTACTCCGAACTACCTTCGGTACATCAAAACACATAAACTCATAATACCGATCGTCACCTAACGTTAAGTGTGCGGACCCTACGGGTTCGAGAACTATGTAGACATGTCCGAGACTCATCTCCGGTCAATAACCAATAGCGGAACCAGGATGCTCATATTGATTCCTACATATTCTACGAAGATCTTTATCGGTCGAACCGCATAACAACATACGTTGTTCCCTTTGTCATCGGTATGTTACTTGCCCGAGATTCGATCGTCGGTATCTCAATACCAAGTTCAATCTCGTTACCGGCAAGTCTCTTTACTCGTTCCGTAATGCATCATCCCGCAACTAACTCATTAGTCACATTGCTTGCAAGGCTTATAGTGATGCGCATTACCGAGAGGGCCCAGAGATACCTCTCTGACAATTGGAGTGACTAATCCTAATCTCGGTCTATGCCAACTCAACAAACACCATCGGAGACACCTGTAGAGCACCTTTATAATCACCCAGTTACGTTGTGACGTTTGGTAGCGCACAAAGTGTTCCTCCGGTATTCGGGAGTTGCATAATCTCATAGTTATAGGAACATGTATAAGTCAGGAAGAAAGAAATAGCAACATACTAAAAGATCATGTGCTAAGCTAACGGAATGGGTCAAGTCAATCACATCATTCTCTAATGATGTGATCCCGTTAATCAAATGACAACTCCTGTCTATGGCTAGGAAACTTAACCACCTTTGATTCAACGAGCTAGTCAAGTAGAGGCATACTAGTGACACTCTGTTTGTCTATGTATTCACACATGCACTAAGTTTCCGGTTAATACAATTCTAGCATGAATAATAAACATTTATTATGATATAAGGAAATATAAATAACAACTTTATTATTGCCTCTAGGGCATATTTCCTTCAACTAACTCATTAGTCACATTGCTTGCAAGGCTCATAGTGATGTGCATTACCGAGAGGGCCCAGAGATACCTCTCCGACAATCGGAGTGACAAATCCTAATCTCGATCTATGCCAACTCAACAAATACCATTGGAGACACCTGTAGAGCACCTTTATAATCACCCAGTTACGTTGTGACGTTTGTTAGCACACAAAGTGTTCCTCCGGTATTCGGGAGTTGCATAATCTCATAGTCGTAGGAACATGTATAAGTCATGAAGAAAGAATAGCAACATACTAAACGATCAAGTGCTAAGCTAACGAAATGGGTCAAGTCAATCACATCATTCTCTAATGATGTGATCCCGTTAATCAAATGACAACTCATGTCTATGGCTAGGAAACTTAACCATCTTTGATTCAACGAGCTAGTCAAGTAGAGGCATACTAGTGACACTCTGTTTGTCTATGTATTCACACATGTACTAAGTTTCCGGTTAATACAACTCTAGCATGAATAATAAATATTTATCATCATATAAGGAAATATAAATAACAACTTTATTATTGCCTCTAGGGCATATATCCTTCATTTAGGAGGGGGTCTACTGAAGCAGAAGTGTTATTTATTACAATTCCTTTGCTATTTCTCAGTATCTATTTTCTGAATCCCAGTTTTTGTTTGATTATTAATCGATGAGGCAAAAGCTTATGCTTCTGTTTCGAAATCATAGTTTTGTTTTTCAAAGTCATATAAAAGCTTGAGAAGTGTGCAGAGCATTCAAATGCAAGAACAAAATTCAGGTAAAATATTCCTCTAATCCTCTTCCAAGATATTGTGTCTTTGCTAACTTGATGACCGCATGCTAATAGTCAGTTGTTGCTAATAGCCGAGGAGGAAGGGCAGGGGCGCGACAGCCTCAATGGTGGACCTCCAGAGGCCATGGTATCCGGCGAGAGGCGGTGCACGGCGCCGACGCTAGCCTATGGGGCTGCGGCAACTTAGCTGCGGGAGCTCGGTTGTTTGGATACGTTTGGATCGCCGGGCAAAGGTTGAGCATTTTGGGTATGTTTGGATCGCTACCAAACCTGGTCTTACAAAATATTGGCATGATTTATCCCGCTGTTAGCTAGATCTGAATTATAACTTACCAAATAATTGATTCTTTGTGTTTTGAGAACACATGCATGTTAATTCCGTGAAGCATATATAGAATTTTGAACTTGTTGGATCCTTAGTTCCTGAACTTTGAACACGATTGATCATCTGTCATTTTTGTTGGTTAGAGCTTGAAATTGCATCCATCCATCTTGTTGACAGTACATGTATTAGACTGACGAGTCAACAAAGCTGATGCATGCTGTATATTAAGTCTGATGTTATTACCTTGAATAATATATGTATAAACTATGTCGACTGAAAATTCAGTTAGTCTGGCTTGCAACGATACTATTGTAAGTTCCATTGCATGTTATACTCCAGTAACATATCGAATTAGCACATGGAGCTTATAGACAGAGATTGGGTACAGAGATTGGGTTTAATACTTGCATCTATACAAGGCCACTAACAGTAATCGAGACATAAATTAATGATGTTTTCTCGTACTAGCAACTTGTTTAATATTTGCATGCATGTAGTCAAAATGGCACTGTGCTACTTCCTTTCCATTCCTTCCTTGCATGTATGCAGACATATTAATGAATCCGGTTAACGAAAAGAAAATTTGGCTTTCAAAGCAGTCATTAAATTTTACCTTGGTACATGTAATCTGAATTTGTGGCCTTGTATAAGGGAATGGAGGGAGTATCTTTTGTTGACTCATCACTAAAACTTTGAATTTCAGTACCAAACCACACACATACCAATATATGTTGCCAAATGTTTTGAAGTCTTTTGGCTTCAACCAAATGGAAACCTATGATTTTGCCAGAAAAAGGTAGGTGACATGGCTACAAACCAAACAACGAGACTTTCCAATATCTGGGTCATGCCCTTGGTTTGGCCATGCCAAATTTTGGCAATGCTACATGGGGCTCAAACCAAACATACCCATTATTATTCCATGTCTAGATGTAAACTGAGTTTTTGATGTCTTGTTCTTTGGGTTTTGATTGTTCTCTTAACAAATAGGATGAGAATCATGTAGGCCATTGAATTTTAAAGAATCTTACCATCGCTTATCAATGTCTTTGAAAGTTGATGTTTCCTGTCCAGTGTTGATTCACAGCTGCATATGGCATCCTCTCAGCATAATGGGATACAGACACCATTTCAGAACCTAGCGAACACTGGAAATTCAGGTAATTATATATCACCAATTCTTGCCTATGTCATCCCCGTATCTTCACGGACACCGGCCATTAGTGGATAATTACTTCAGCAATAGATAAATGGTAGGTCTCTTTGCTAGACTGGGTAATATTCAATTACTTCGGCATTAAAGTAATGCTAAGAGTGTCTTCTACATAATGAAGATGTCATTTTAATTCTCTTTAGTTTGGCTTCACCGGAATATCTAACCTTTTGTCTTCAAGTGGCATTTGTGTTTCAGTAAAGTATGCGTAAGTTCTTGCTAAGATAGTGGTGATCCTATAGTGTGGTGTCTCTGTTCATCAAGCTCTGGTATTGAAGTTACATTTTGCATGTATTCTTGTGCAAACAGAGTTACCAGTGTTGCAGAAGCAAGCACAGTTATTCTTGTGCAAACCTGATTATCTACTCATGTATATCATCATTGTTACAGCTAATTGGTGTTAGGATGATCTCCACCGTGTGGGCCCAACGGCCCACCGGGCCCTTAGATCCGCGCCCTGATCGGGGCGCTCAGCCCACTATGGGTGACGGGCCCCTGTCACCGGCACTATATAAAGAGGTGGGGGACGGCGGCTCGCATTACGAGGTTCGTCGCGATGCCGTACACCCCACCTACATCCCCTACCGATTTAGGGTTAGTGCAGTGCTGATGGGAAGCGCCGCAACCACTTCGCCCACGATCTGCCATCACCACCGCCGCCATTCACCATGGCCAACCCATCGAGCTCATCAATCCAAGGAAAAGGTAAAGACTACTGTGAATCCTTAACCCTAACCGATCCAGAGGACTCAACAATTGGAACAACTACAAGCAATGCATCAGCTAATTGGAACATCAAGCAAGCAATGATGATATACATCACATTGCTACATGCTATAGATTCAGCAAAGTCCAGATTCTGTATCCAACACACTGTTGCTTCAAGCTTCAGGTTCAGGCGCTGATGGCAAAGTGAACAAAACATGTATCTATAACATGTCGGGTGTGTCTCAACTGCCACAAGATGCCGACCATCATCAACATCGCCAACACCGAACACCAACGACGACCTGGGAAGCTACAGACGGCAGTAGCAGCAATGCAGGCAGTGGCCTAGGGCAGTGCAAGGGGCGACTGGGATGAGCACGGCAGGAGCTATCACGAGCAGTAGGTCCGGAAGAAGTGGAGGAGCTAGCAGCCAGGAACATCGGAGGCGGCAGCGGCCGGTAGCAGTGCGGGCGGCAAAAAACAAAAGGAGTGTTGAGTTCATGAATTGGCCCAAGGATGTCACCTGTAGACTTAGAGCATCTACAATCGGACCTTTCAAACCCGCCTCATACGTTCGGGCGGGCCGCCCGATCACTGCCCGGTCACGATTTTTTTGACCCAGATGGGCCTCTTAAACGGCCCTCAAACGCCCAGACTGACCGGCACCCCCCATATCCAGCTCAAATATGGGGCGGATATTGGCCTGACGACGTGGCCCCATACAGACTCGCCGGAAAACCCGATGATCCAACGGGTGCCTCGACCGTCGCCGCGGTGTAACCGCCGCGTGGCGCCGCCCGAGGCCGTAGCCGGCTATTTAAGCCGGCCGACGCCCCCAGCCCTAGCACATCCGCCTCTTCCCTCCCTCCGCCGAGCCTGTTAGCCATGCCCCCACGCCTCCGCTAGTACACGATCCAGCACCGTCTCTTCCTCCTTGAGCAGGTCCGGATCCATAGGGAAGCGAGGCTACCTCTGTAACCGGAGGAGGATTTTCGAGGAGATCGAGGAGGAGATGCCGGGGAAGGAGGAAGAGGAGGAGGAGCAAGAGCCGGTGGAGGAGGAGCAGGAGTAGGAGCCGGAGCCGGCGGAGGAGGAGCAGGAGCCCGCGAAGGAAGAGGAGGAGGCGCCGCCATGGATGTGGGAGAGGAGGAGGTGCCAACGATGGAGGAGGACGTGGGCGTGCTGCGGGAGCAGCACGCCATCCTGAACTCCATCCGCTCGGAGTCGGCTACGGAGGCTAGACGTCGCCGTCGGTAACAGATGGAGGCGGCGCTGGCGGCTCCGGCCATCGTTGACAACGATGAAATTTGAATAGTATAAAACGTAGTGCGCAACTATATATTTTGTATGCTTTTGCATGGATTTAGGGAATGAATATGGAAGAGTTGTATGTGAAGAAGGAAATATGGAACATGCCCGGTCATTACCTGTGGACGCACCCGGACGCGTCCGCGGGCGTTTGAGGGGCCGGATTTTCCAAGTCCGGCTGTAGATTCTCTTACAGTTGGGTTGGGAATGCCAGCGTTCATGTTCGCGCTGGTTCGCTCACGACTCACAATTTTTCTATGCAGCATCTCTAACATGGTGTAGATGTATAAATAACCGACTTTTACATGTAAATGTAAATGTATTTTTGTATTTAAGTTTTGCTCTAGATGTAAAATACAACCTTCGATGATGTACATATGCATCACTTGGGCATCTGGAGTACAATTCGAGCAAAACATGCGGATCATTCCTGCGCCGCGCCTTACTTTTCGCCTTCCGCTGTCGTCGGCTCCTCATGGACGCCTCCTCCAACCCTGCGGCCGCCAAGGCCGTTCCAACGCTCCTTGCCATGGCCGCCTCCGTGTTTGTCGCGCCGCCGGTCCCGCCAAGGCCGCTCTCCTTGCCATGGGCGCCTCCGAGTCTGCCGCTAGTCCCGCCGCCTCCACCATGCTTGTTCAAGTTATTAAAGAAACACAATTCTTGTATATTTCTCCAAAAATGATTATATATACCGTAGACATTAAGCTGTTCCTAACATGACATATACTATGACTAAATTTGTACACAAACTTAAAGTGTCCTCCGCAATAAGTAAAGATTACCCTTTTATGGATTCTATGTTCGTAAACACATGAATTCCTTATGTCATTTCTGATGCATGTATAGGTTTTGACCACTTAGCAGTAGTAAGTTCGTATCATAATTAGTTTATTTTACTCCACACATACGTCATATTCCGATCTTAAAAACATGCATCTCATGAAAGAGATGAGCTTCGCCCCACTGGCTTGAAATAGTCTTTCGTCCCGCTTTATTGATAAACCAATCAACCGGTTCATACAAGGAGTACCACAACACTGAAATAAAAGTCTGTTGGAACCAAAACACATCAAGTGGTTGCCGGCGAAGAGAGGCACCGAGCGGTGTCATGATGTGAGTCCAACATCCGCCACAAAAGGCCGCAGTCCCGCTGCCTAACCAGCGGGTGCCAGTGCTGCAAGAACGCAAGAAATTTAAGTATGAGTCAGAGGCCTGGCAGAGAACGACCCGCTCAATCACCATCTTATCACGCGTCATCCAAAGAGTCCAAGCTAGCCGCAAAAACAAGTCAGAATAGCCGCCTCTTCCTCTCAGCCTGAATTGCTCTAGCCTGGTGGAAGCCTACGCGATCCTGGACCTCCCAGTCTGGTCCTAGTGCATCTCGGACAAAGGACCACAACACCCGAGTTGCCGTGCAGGAGAAGAGGATGTGGGTCGTTGTTTCTGAAACCCCACACAAAGGATAGAGCCCATCACATGGGCCATGTCTCTGAAGCACTTTTGTGCCCGAAGGTAGGCGACCCCTCTGCAATTGCCACACAAAATTTTTAACCTTCAGGGGGAGTGACGCCTTCCATAGAGGCGCCACCCAAGTAATAGTCGGCCTACGGCACAGAGCATGATATGATAGGCCGAGGCAACCGAAAAATCTCCCGAGGGAGTGCGGCTCCAAGAAGCGGAGTCCGAGGCATCTGCGAGCATGGGACGGGTGAATGCTAGGAGGGTGGTGCCGGTTTCCATCACCTCTACAGGTCCAAATGAGCGACAGAACAAGACGTTAGGGAACTTATCAGCACATTTTCCTCAAATTACTATATCAATCCCAGAACCGCAAATGCATAGACGCATGTGATAAGAGAGAAATACCCATGTCAACAATGTGATGATGTTTCCGCTCGGCGGAACCATTTTGCTGGTGTGTGTGTGTGTGGGCAAGATACGTGATGTGTGATGCCAAGTTGACGGAAAAAGGTATTGCTAAGTTTCTCGTATTCCCCACCCCAGTCAGATTGAACGCATATGAGTTTGCGAGATAGTAAACGTTCAACATGGGCAAGAAAATCACGAAAAACATCAAACACATCACAAGATAGATCCACACAAATTTACTATAATCATCGATAAATGAAACATAGTACTGGAACCCATCAGAGGAAGTCTTGGCAGGTCCCCACACATCCGAGAAAAAAAATTTTAATGGAAACGAGGAAACACTTGAAGATCTAGGAAAAGGTAACTGATGTGCTTTGCCTTGTTGACAAGCATTACACACATGCGTCAGAGACCAACTAGAAGAGGAAAATTTATTGGACGCCAAAACATGTTGAACGACTTGTGTGGATGGGTGGCCGAGCCTAGCATGCCAATCTTCAGCAGAGAGCCGAACCGAAAATAGAGCACGAAAGGGTGAGGGCCGAATAGGGTAGAGTCCATTTTCACATCTGCCTTGAAGAAGGACCCTCTTGGTGATCAAATCCTTCATAAGAAAACGAGTAGGGTAATATTTTAGATAAGCATGATTATCAATGGTAAGACGATTAACAGAGAGAAGATTTTTATCTGCATTGGGAACATGTAAGACGTTGCAAAGTTTAAGGTTGGCAGAAGGAGTAGGGAGGATTGCATGACCACGATGAGCTATGGGCAAACCTGAGCCGTCGGCGGTGTGGATGCGGTCCCGCCCTGGGTACTTCTCCCTTATGGTGAGGCGATCCAGATCCGAGGTGATGTGGTCGGACGCCCCCGTGTCAGTGAACCAGGTCGGGTCACCACGGATAGACGGCGGAGAGGCAGCCGCTAGGCCGGCCATCTTGGAGTGTTGGGGTTGAAACGCATGATTGTAGCGATGCCCACATTCCCAAGCATAGTGTTGAAGGAAATATGCCCTAGAGGCAATAATAAAGTTGTTATTTATATTTCCTTATATCATGATAAATGTTTATTATTCATGCTAGAATTGTATTAACCGAAAACTTAGTACATGTGTCAATACATAGACAAACAGAGTGTCACTAGTATGCCTCTACTTGACTAGCTCGTTGAATCAAAGAAGGTTATGTTTCCTAACCATAGACATGAGTTGTCATTTGATTAACGGGATCACATCATTATAGAATGATGTGATTGACTTGACCCATTCCGTTAGCTTAGCATTTGATCGTTTAGTATATTGCTATTGCTTTCTTCATGACTTATACATGTTCCTATGATTATGAGATTATGCAACTCCCGAATACCGGAGGAACACTTTGTGTGCTACCAAACGTCACAACGTAACTGGGTGATTATAAAGGTGCTCTACGGGTGTCTCCGATGGTACTTGTTGAGTTGGCATAGATCGATATTAGGATTTGTCACTCTGAATGTCGGAGAGGTATCTCTGGGCCCTCTCGGTAATGCACATCACTATAAGCCTTGCAAGCAATGTAACTAATGAGTTAGTTGCGGGATGATGCATTACGGAACGAGTAAAGAGACTTGCCGGTAACGAGATTGAACTAGGTATTGAGATACCGACGATCGAATCTCGGGAAAGTAACATACCGATGACAAAGGGAACAACGTATGTTGTTATGCGGTTTGACCGATAAAGATCTTCATAGAATATGTAGGAGCCAGTATGAGCATCCAGGTTCCGCTGTTGGTTATTGACCGGAGACATGTCTCTGTCATGTCTACATAGTTCTCGAACCCGTAGGGTCCGCACGCTTAACGTTCGGTGACTATCTGTATTATGAGTTTATGTGTTTTGATGTACCGAAGATAGTTCAGAGTCCCGGATGTGATCACAGACATGATGAGGAGTCTCGAAATGGTCGAGACATAAAGATTGATATATTGGACGACTATATTCGGACACCGGATGAGTTCCGGGGGTCACCGGATATTTATCACAGTGCCGGGGGGTTATCGGAACCCCCGGGGGATCTAATGGGCCAACATGGGCCTTGTGGGAGAGAGAGAGAGGAGAGGGCCTAGGGATGGCCGCACCCCCCCTCCTTGGGTGTCCGAATTGGACAAGGAGGGGGGCGGCGCCCCCTCTTTCCTCCCTCTCTCCCTCTCCTTCCTTCCCCCTTCCTCCTTCCTTGTTGGACTAGGAAAGGGGAGTCCTACTCCCACTAGGAGGAGGACTCCCCCCTCTCCTTGGCGCGCCCCAAGGCCGGCCGGCCTCCCCCTTGCTCCTTTATATACGGGGGCAGGGGGCACCCTAGGACACACAAGTTGATTGTTCCAAGCCGTGTACGGTGCCCCCTCCACCATATTCCACCTCGGTCATATCATTGCAGTGCTTAGGCGAAGCCCTGCGCTGGAAGCTTCATCATCACCGTCATCACGCCGTCGTGATGACGAAACTCTTCCTCGACACTCTACTGGATCGTGAGTTCGTGGGACGTCACCGAGCTGAATGTGTGCAGGTCGCGGAGGTGCCGTACGTTCGGTACTAGGATTGGTCGATCGTGAAGACGTACGACTACATCAACCGCGTTGTCATAACGCTTCCGCTTACGGTCTACGAGGGTACGTGGACAACACTCTCCCCTCTCATTGCTATGCATCACCATGATCCTGCGTGTGCGTAGGATTTTTTTGAAATTACTACATTTCCAAACAGTAGCATCCGAGCCAGGTTTATGCGTAGATGTTATATGCACGAGTAGAACACAAGTGAGTTGTGGGTGATACTAGTCATACTGCTTACCAGCATGTCATACTTTTATTCGGCGGTATTGTTGGATGAAGCGGCCCGGACCGACATTACGCGTACGCTTACGCGAGACTGGTTCTACCGACGTGCTTCGCACACAGGTGGCTGGCGGATGTCAGTTTCTCCAACTTTAGTTGAATCGAGTATGGCTACGCCCGGTCCTTGTTGAAGGTTAAACAGCACATACTTGACGAAATATCGTTGTGGTTTTGATGCGTAGGTAAGAACCGTTCTAACTTGTTTTTGCAGGGATGTTGTGATGTGATATGGTCAAGAAATGATGCTAAATTTTATTGTATGAGATGATCATGTTTTGTGACAGAGTTATCGGCAACTGGCAGGAGCCATATGGTTGTCGCTTTATTGTATGAAATGCAATCGCCATGTAATTGCTTTACTTTATCACTAAGCGATAGCGATAGTCGTAGAAGCAATAGTTGGCGAGACGACAACGATGGTACGATGGTGATCAAGGTGTCGCGCCGGTGATGATGGTGATCATGACGGTGCTTTGGAGATGGAGATCAAAGGCACAAGATGATGATGTCCATATCATGATACTTATATTGATTGCATGTGATGTTTATCCTTTATGCATCTTTTTTTGATTAGATCGACGGTAGCATTATAAGATGATCTCTCACTAAATTTCAAGGTACAAGTGTCCTCCCTGAGTATGCACCGTTGCGAAAGTTCATCGTGCCGAGACACCACGTGATGATCGGGCGTGATAAGCTCTACGTTCACATACAACGGGTGCAAGCCAGTTTTGCACATGCAGAATACTCGGGTTAAACTTGACGAGCCTAGCATATGTAGATATGGCCTTGGGACACTGAGACCGAAAGGTCGAGCGTGAATCATATAGTAGATATGATCAACATAGTGATGTTCAACATTGAAAACTACTTCATCTCACGTGATGATCGGATATGGTTTAGTTGATATGGATCACGTGATCACTTAGATGATTAGAGGGATGTCTATCTAAGTGGGAGTTCTTAAGTAATTTGATTAATTGAACTTTAATTTATCATGAACTTAGTACCTGATAGTATTTTGCATGTCTATGTTGTTGTAGATAGATGGCCCGTGCTGTTCTTCCATTGAATTTTAATGCGTTCCTAGAGAAAGCTAAGTTGAAAGATGATGGTAGCAACTACACGGACCGGGTCCATAACTTGAGGATTATCCTCACTGCTGCATAGAAGAATTACGTCCTGGAAGCACCGCTAGGTGCCAAACCCGCTGCAGGAGCAACGCCAGATGTTATGAACGTCTGGCAGAGCAAAGCTGATGAGTACTCGATAGTTCAGTGTGCCATGCTTTACAGCTTAGAACCGGGACTTAACGACGTTTTGAACGTCATGGAGCATATGAGATGTTCCAGGAGTTGAAGTTAATATTTTAAGCAAATGCCCGGATTGAGAGATATGAAGTCTCCAATAAGTTCTACAGCTACAAAATGGAGGAGAATAGCTCTATCAGTGAGCATATACTCAAAATGTCTGGGTATAACAATCACTTGATTCAACTGGGAGTTAATCTTCCTGATGATAGTGTCATTGATAGAATTTTTCAATCACTTCCACCAAGCTACAAGAGCTTCGTGATGAACTATAATATGCAAGGGACGGATAAGACAATTCCCGAGCTCTTCGCAATGCTAAAGGCTGCGGAGGTAGAAATCAAGAAAGAGCATCAAGTGTTGATGGTCAACAAGACCACCAGTTTCAAGAAAAAGGGTAAATGGAAGAAGGGGAACTTCAAGAAGAATGGCAAGCAAGTTGCTGCTCAAGTGAAGAAGCCCAAGTCTGGACCTAAGCCTGAGACTGAGTGCTTCTACTGCAAAGGGACTGGTCACTGGAAGCGGAACTGCCCCAAGTATTTGGCCGATAAGAAGGATGGCAAGGTGAACAAAGGTATATGTGATATACATGTTATTGATGTGTACCTTACTAATGCTCGCAGTAGTGCCTGGGTATTTGATACTAGTTCTGTTGCTAATATTTGCAACTCGAAATAGGGACTACGGATTAAGGGAAGATTAGCTAAGGACAAGGTGACGATGCGCGTGGGAAATGGTTCCAAAGTCGATGTGATCGCAGTCGGCACGCTACCTCTACATCTACCTTCGGGATTAGTTTTAGACTTGAATAATTGTTATTTGGTGCCAGCGTTGAGCATGAACATTATATCTGGATCTTGTTTGATGCGAGACGGTTATTCATTTAAATCAGAGAATAATGGTTGTTCTATTTATATGAGTAATATCTTTTGTGGTCATGCACCCTTGAAGAGTGGTCTATTTATATTGAATCTCGATAGTAGTGATACACATATTCATAATATTGAAGCCAAAAGATGCAGAGTTGATAATGATAGTGCAACTTATTTGTGGCAGTGCCGTTTAGGTCATATTGGTGTAAAGCGCATGAAGAAACTCCATTCTGATGGACTTTTGGAATCACTTGATTATGAATCACTTGGTACTTGCGAACCATGCCTCATGGGCAAGATGACTAAAACGCCGTTCTCCGGAACAATGGAGCGAACAACAAATTTGTTGGAAATCATACATACTGATGTATGTGGTCTGATGAATGTTGAGGCTCGCGGCGGGTATCG
Source organism: Triticum aestivum (assembly GCF_018294505.1). Lineage (NCBI taxonomy): Eukaryota > Viridiplantae > Streptophyta > Magnoliopsida > Poales > Poaceae > Triticum > Triticum aestivum. The sequence goes on along the minus strand of NC_057808.1, from coordinate 68,284,747 downwards.
TTATTTTCTCACCTTCACAGATGATTTGAGCAGATATGGGTATATCTACTTGATGAAACATAAGTCTGAAACATTTGAAAAGTTCAAACAATTTCAGAGTGAAGTGGAAAATCATCGTAATAAGAAAATAAAGTTTCTACGATCTGATCGTGGACGAGAATATTTGAGTTATGAGTTTGGTCTTCATTTGAAACAATGCGGAATAGTTTCGCAACTCACGCCACCCGGAACACCACAGCGTAATGGTGTGTCCGAACGTCGTAATTTTACTTTACTAGATATGGTGCGATCTATGATGTCTCTTACTGATTTACCGCTATCGTTTTGGGGTTATGCTTTAGAGACGGCTGCATTCACGTTAAATAGGGCACCATCTAAATCCGTTGAGACGACACCTTATGAACTGTGGTTTGGCAAGAAACCAAAGTTGTCGTTTGTTAAAGTTTGGGGCTGCGATGCTTATGTGAAAAAGCTTCAACCTGATAAGCTCGAACCCAAATCGGAGAAATGTGTCTTCATAGGATATCCAAAGGAGACTATTGGGTACACCTTCTATCATAGATCCGAAGGTAAGATATCCGTTGCTAAGAATGGATCCTTTCTTGAGAAGGAGTTTCTCTCGAAATAAGTGAGTGGGAGGAAAGTAGAACATGATGAGGTAACTGTACCTGCTCCCTTATTGGAAAGTAGTTCATCACAGAAATCTGTTCTTGTGACTCCTACACCAATTAGTGAGGAAGCTAATAATGATGATCATGTAACTTCAGATCAAGTTACTACTGAAACTTGTAGGTCAACCAGAGTAAGATCCGCACCAGAGTGGTATGATAATCCTGTTCTGGAGGTCATGTTACTTGACTGACGGTGCACAAAAGTAGGGGCTCTCTTTTGTGCCCCTTTACCTGTGCACGGGCAGTCAGAGCCGCACCCGCGACCACACTTAGCAGGGCAGAGGAGGGAAACAGAAGTGCAAGGCTACCAGGGCAGCGCTCCAACCAAGGGCACAGAAGACGGAGCAATCAGACAGGCTTCCTCCCGGCAAGACCCTTGCCGGGGCGGCCTACACAGCCCCGGCAAGAGTGTTGCCGGGGAAGCTCTCCCTGCGCCAACATCGCAGCCACCCTTGAGCCTGAGAGGTCCGGCACCATCGACAGCATTGGAACCAAGGCTCGGGAAGTGCTTGCATGGTGGCATGCAGATCTTTGTGAAGACAGAGAGCCTACAAATCCTAGATGAGGACCAGAAGACAAGACAATCGCAAGGCTCTTTGCCGAGGATGCCCACGAGGCCCCAACAAGACTCCTTGCCGAAGACACTCGCAAGGCCCCGGCAAGACTCTTGCCGAGGGCGCTCACAAGGCCCCAGCAAGACCCTTGCCGGCAATATACGCGAGACCGCGGCAAGACCTTGCTGCCCCATCGCCGCCCCAGCTCAGCGGCCAACCCACCAACTGAAGCAAGTACCCACGTGGCAGTACGTGGATACTAATCCAACTAGCCAAACACCTGCGTGGTGGCATACGGATCTTCATGAAGACCCTACCACCACGCCAACTCAGCAGCCTGCCAGCCTACATGGCGCTGCATGCCTCGTTGGCCTGGACGCGTGTCGGAGCAAGGCGGAGCAGCGATGGATGGGACGGGCCTCGTTACCGCCCCCGATAAAGCAAGTGGACACCTAAGTAGCGCATTTAATGCACTTTGTCCTGTAATGACAGGCGATAAGCTTGTACACTGTATACCTTTTCACCTCCTGTGTGCCACTGTGGCAGCCCCTTTTGACTATAAAAGGAGGCCCGAGGAGTACTGAAGGAGAATTTGGATCTTTTGGACGACACACGCATCGTAGCTAGTTCAAGAACTCAAGAACACTCAAATATACATCAAAGCAGGACTAGCGTATTACGCATCCTCGTGGCCCGAACCTGGGTAAACGATCCTCGTGCTGGCTTCTAGACCCGCTCTTTCCACAACCTCGCGCCCGCCAACCGTAGCAAAAGCGACCCCAGTGATCCCATAGGTGTCGTTTCCCCCGACATCTTTGGCGCGCCACGTAGGGGGCGCAGTTGTGAAAATTAGGTCTAGTTGGTGCAGCGGCTTCATCGTGGTCGTCACTCCAAGGAAGAAGGCGACCGAACGAGCGGCATCATTTGCGGATGCGGTAAACGCTCGCGCGGCGACAGAAAAGCTAAGTCATGTGAACCTTTGAGTAATTCCTTTGTGTATAAGGTTGTTTTCCTCGGAGATCCTGCTCTTGGTATGAGAAACCTGCATGCGATGGGGGCCTTCCGCTATTGGCAACACCCTTGTTCTGTTTCGAGTCCGCTCAACAGTTCGAGCGGCCGCATCGAGAACGGCAGGGCGGCCTTCCTGCTATTGGCAACGCCCTTGTTCTGTTTCAAGTCCGCTCAACAGTTCAAGCGGCCGCGCTCAGAAAGGCAAGGTGGTTTGCTCGGCCGCAAGCACACCCGGCCGGTTGTTGAGGATCCGTCCTTGAAACGCCGCAGCCGGGGTTTACGCGCCGGCAAGCCTATCCAGTTGAGCGTAGGGTGCACATACAAAGAAATATCGAACAGGAAAATAACATGCATCGTTTCAAAGTACTGCGGAGTTATGTTACACCAATTGTTGTTGCGGTTCTAACTAAAGATAAAAGTCGTCTTGGTCATGAACCTGCAGCGGCGATGAGAAACGGGGTGCCTAGTCCCAGCGCTGGCCCTCTATCCTCCGAACTCCATCGACGCGGCTGATGATGGGCTCGATACGCTCTTCGAGCACCGCAAGGTCCACACCCTCCGGCAAGCTCTCCAGCGCGGCGTCGAAGTCGATGTTGGGGTTCTAGTATGCCACCTTGGTGAGGACCTTGGTCAGGGCACCCCGGCAAAGCCTCCGGGCCTCGTTGGCCAGAGAGGTCGCTCTATTGGAACGGAGCTGCTCTAGGGCCTCAAGAACGCCCTTGAAGAACAGGGTCAGCTTGGCATTGGGGCTCGTACCCGCTTCAGGGGAATACCTGAATCTCGACATGCCCATGACGGCCAGCTGCGTGGTGAGCCTCTCCACGACGCCAACGAGGCGGCTGATCCAGAGGTTTTCGCCCTTCACGTAATCCTCTTGGTTGGCGGCGTCATTCCTCCGCAGCTGCTTCTCGTCCTCCAGGGCCTTGGTCAGGGTCTCTTCTCAGGCCCTGACCTCCGAAAGCATCCCCTCAAGACCCTCCAGCTTCAGCTTCAGATCTTTGATGGAGTCATTGGCCTTGGAGAGCAACTCGGCTTTGCCGAGGACTGCGGCGTGTGCCTCCACCAAGGCGCCGTTGAGCATGTCTTTCTCCTTCGCCAGCTCCAGGACCTGTTTCTTCAGGCCATCCCGCTCCACCTCCAGCTCCTTCACCCTGCCGGCATGGACCAGGGCTTGGGCACTAAGCGCCTCCCTATGCCCCTGCTCCAGCTCCTGGGTCCGCAGCGCGACGAGCTTCTCGACATCCTCATCCTTGCCGCGGAGCGTGGCGGCGTGTGCCTCCTCACGAGCGGCAAGGTCCTCCTCCTGAGAGTTCAGCTCGGCCTGGTGCTGATGTCGAGCAGCCTCGTCCTTGGCGGCCTGTTCCCTCGCCGCCTCTTCGGCTTTCTCGACATCGGCCTGCTTCAGGACGAGCTCCTATTTGCGCTCAGCCAGCAGGTCCTGGGCGACCTTCAGTTCCACGTGGGCTTGGCGGAACCAGGCCTGCGTCTCAATGACGCGTCCCTCGAGATCCGCCTCCACTTTGTCCACCGCCGCCATCTTGGATTTTGCCTTGTCCAGGCGGGCACGGTGAAGCGCCTGGAGCTTCTAGAAGTTGGTGCTCATGGCCCGAAGCAGCTGCTCCTCTTGGGAACCGCCGCCGCCGGCGCTCGGTTCGTCAACGACCTGGAGCCCAGCGGAGGCGAGCGCCTCGTCGTCGAACGCCTCCCCTTCGGTTGGCGCCCTGGTGCTTGCCGTTCCTAGGAGGTAGACGAATAGGTCATCGCCCACCTTCAAGTACTTGCCCAAGCCGGAGGCAGCAAAAGAGGAAGGTTGGTCGTCAACCATCCCCTCCTCGGCAGCGGCCTTGCCGGCCTCTCCGGCAGGCCCCTTGCCGGCCTCCTCGGCAGCGGCCTTGCCGGACTCCCCGGTAGGCTCCTTGGTGGCCTCTTCAGCGGCGGTCTTGGTGGCCTCCTCGGCGGCGATCTTGTTGGCCTCGGCCTCGGCGTCCCTGGCGACCTCCTTGATAACAGTGTCGATATCCTCCCGGTCCACCGAGGAAGGATTTGGATACCAAGAAGAGAGGATGAAACAAGGCCAAGGTCAAGGTTCAATAAGAAAAAGAAAGAGCGAGGACGGGAAGCAAACGACTTACCCGCTTCAAGCTGGGAAGAAGTGGCCCCTCCCCACCAGCATTTGTTGCCAGGGCAGAACCCCCGGTGCCCAAGTTCGCCTCCTCCTCCATATGCATGGGATCGGCGATGGATGCCCTTACTGGGGACGCCCCTTGGGGCGACGCAGTCGAGAGGGGCGGCGTGTTGTGAAGGAAATATACCCTAGAGGCAATAATAAAGTTATTATTTATTTCCTTATATCATGATAAATGTTTATTATTCATGCTAGAATTGTATTAACCGGAAACATAATACAGGTGTGAATACATAGACAAACGTAGTGTCACTAGTATGCCTCTACTTGACTAGCTCGTTGATCAAAGATGGTTGAGTTTCCTAGCCAAGGACATGAGTTGTCATTTGATTAACGGGATCACATCATTAGGAGAATGATGTGATTGACTTGAACCATTCCGTTAGCTTAGCACTTGATCGTTTAGTATGTTTCTATTGCTTTCTTCATGACTTATACATGTTCCTATGACTATGACATTATGCAACTCCCGTTTACCAGAGGAACACTTTGTGTGCTACCAAACGTCACAACGTAACTGGGTGATTATAAAGGTGCTCTACAGGTGTCTCCGAAGGTACTTGTTGGGTTCGCGTATTTCGAGATTAGGATTTGTCACTCCGATTGTCGGAGAGGTATCTCTGGGCCCACTCAGTAATGCACATCACTATAAGCCTTGCAAGCATTGTAACTAATGAGTTAGTTGCGGGATGATGTACTACGGAACGAGTAAAGAGACTTGACGGTAACGAGATTGAACTAGGTATTAAGATACCGACGATCGAATCTCGGGCAAGTAACATACCGATGACAAAGGGAACAACGTATGTTGTTATGAGGTTTGACCGATAAAGATCTTCGTAGAATATGTAGGAGCCAATATGAGCATCCAGGTTCCGCTATTGGTTATTGACCGGAGATGTGTCTCGGTCATGTCTACATAGTTCTCGAACCCGTAGGGTCCGCACGCTTAACGTTCGGTGACGATTTGTATTATGAGTTTATGTGTTTTGATGTACAGAAGGTAGTTCGGAGTCTCGGATGAGATCGGGGACATGACGAGGAGTCTCGAAATGGTCGAGACATAAAGATCGATATATTGGACGACTATATTCGGACATCGGAAAGGTTCCGAATGATTCGGTTATTTTTCGGAGTACCGGAGAGTTACGGGAATTCGTATTGGGCCTTAATGGGCCATACGGGAAAGGAGAGAAAGGCCCCAAAGGGTGGCCGCACCCCTCCACATGGACTGGTCCGAATTGGAGTAGGGAGGGGGGGCGCCCCCTTCCTTCCTTCTCCTTCTCCCTTCCCTTTTTCCTATTCCATGTGGGAGGTGGAATCCTACTAGGACTAGGGAGTCCTAGCAGGACTCCACACTTGGGTGCGCCCTATGAGGGCCGGCCTCCTTCTCCCTCCATCCTTTATATACGTGGCCAGGGGGCACCCCATAGACACAACAATTGATCTCTTGATCTCTTAGCCGTGTGCGGTGCCCCCCTCCATCATATTCCACCTCGATCATATCGTAGCGGTGCTTAGGCGAAGCCCTGCGTTGGTAGCAACATCATCAGCGTCATCACGCTGTCGTGCTGATGAAACTCACCCATGAAGCTCTGCTGGATCGGAGTTCGCGGGACGTCATCGAGCAGAACGTGTGTTGAACTCGGAGGTGGCGTGCGTTCGGTACTTGGATCAGTCGGATCGTGAAGACGTACGACTACATCAACTGCGTTGTGCTAACGCTTTTGCTTTCGGTCTACGAGGGTACGTGGACACACTCTCCCCTCTCGTTGCTATGCATCACCATGATCCTGTGTGTGCGTAGGATTTTTTTTGAAATTACTACGTTCCCCAACAGTGGCAACCGAGCCTAGTTTTATGCGTAGATGTTATATGCACGAGTAGAACACAAGTGAGTTGTGGGCGATACAAGTCATACTGCTTACCAGCATGTCATACTTTGGTTCGGCAGTATTGTTGGATGAAGCGGCCCGAACCGACATTACGCGTACGCTTACGCGAGACTGGTTCTACCGACGTGCTTTGCACACAGGTGGCTGGCGGGTGTCAGTTTCTCCAACTTTAGTTGAACCGAGTGTGGCTACGCCCGGTCCTTGAGAAGGTTAAAACAACACTAACTTGACGAACTATCGTTGTGGTTTTTGTTGCGTAGGTAAGAACGGTTCTTGCTCAGCCTGTAGCAGCCACGTAAAACTTGCAACAACAAAGTAGAGGACGTCTAACTTGTTTTTGCAGGGCATGTTGTGATGTGATATGGTCAAGGCATGATGCTATATTTTATTGTATGAGATGATCATGTTTTGTAACCGAGTAATTGCTTTACTTTATCACTAAGCCATATGGTTGTCGCTTTATTGTATGCAATGAAATCGCCCTGTAATTGCTTTACTTTATCACTAAGCGGTAGCGATAGTCATAGAAGCAATAGTTGGCGAGACGACAACAATGCTACGATGGAGATCAAGGTGTCGCGCCGGTGACGATGGTGATCATGACGATGCTTTGAAGATGGAGATCACAAGCACAAAACATGTCATATCACTTATATTGATTGCATGTGATGTTTATCCTTTATGCATCTTATTTTGCTTTGATTGACGGTAGCATTATAAGATGATCTCTCACTAAATTTCAAGATAAAAGTGTTCTCCCTGAGTATGCACCGTTGCCAAAGTTCGTCGTGCCGATACACCATGTGATGATCAGGTGTGATAAGCTCTACGTTCATCTACAACGGGTGCAAGCCAGTTTTGCACACGCAGAATACTCAGGTTAAACTTGACGAGCCTAGCATATGCAGATATGGCCTCGGAACACTGAGACCGAAAGGTCGAGCGTGAATCATATAGTAGATATGATCAACATAGTGATGTTCACCATTGAAAATTACTCCATCTCACGTGATGATCGGACATGGTTTAGTTGATATGGATCTCGTGATCACTTAGATGATTAGAGGGATGTCTATCTAAGTGGGAGTTATTAAGTAATATGATTAATTGAACTTTAATTTATCATGAACTTAGTCCTGGTAGTATTAGCATATCTATGTTGTAGATCAATAGCTCGCGTTGCTGCTTCCCTATGTTTTATATATGTTCCTAGAGAAAACTAAGTTGAAAGATGATACTAGCAATGATGCGGACTGGGTCCGTGATCTGAGGATTATCCTCATTGCTGCACAGAAGAATTATGTCCTTGATGCACCACTAGGTGATAGACCGATTGCAGGAGCAACTGCAGACATTGTGAACATTTGGCAAGCTCGATATGATGACTACTTGATAGTTTAGTGCACCATGCTTTACGGCTTAGAATCGGGGCTTCAAAGATGTTTTTTGAAACGCCACGGAGCATATGAGATGTTCCAAGAGTTGAAATTAGTATTTCATACTCATGCCCGTGTCGAGAGGTATGAGACCTCTGACAGTACTTTGCCTACAAGATGGAGGAGAATTGCTCAGCTAGTGAGCATGTGCTTAGAATGTCTGAGTACTACAATCACTTGAATCAAGTGGGAGTTAACCTTCCAGATAAGATAGTGATTGGCAGAGTTCTCTAGTCACTATCACCAAGTTACTAGAACTTCGTGATGAACTATAATATGCAAGGGATAATGGGAACGATTCCCAAGCTCTTCGTGATGCTGAAATCGACGAAGGTAGAAATCAAGAAAAACATCAAGTGTTGCTGGTTGACAAGACCACTAGTTTCAAGAAAAAGGGCAAAGGGAAGAAGGGGAACTTCAAGAAGAACGGCAAGCGAGTTGCTGCTCAAGTGAAGAAGCCCAAGTCTGGACCTAAGCCTGAGACTAAGTGCTTCTACTACAAAGGGACTGGTCACTAGAAGTGGAACTTCCCTAGATACTTGGCGGATAAGAAGGATGGCATAGTGAACAAAGGTATATTTGATATACATGTTATTGATGTGTACTTTACTAGTGTTTATAGCAACCTCTTAGTATTTGATACTAGTTCAGTTGCTAAGATTAGTAACTCGAAACGGGAGTTGCAGAATGAGCAGAGACTAGTTAAGGGTGAAGTGACGATGTGTGTTGGAAGCAGTTCTAAGATTGATATGATCATCATTGCACACTCCCTATACTTTCGGGATTAGTGTTGAACCTAAATAAGTGTTATTTGGTGTTTGCGTTGAGCATGAATATGATTTGATCATGTTTATTGCAATACGGTTATTCATTTAAGTTAGAGAATAATTGTTGTTCTGTTTACATGAATAAAACCTTCTATGGTCATACACCCAATGAAAATGGTTTGTTGGATCTCGATCGTAGTGATACACATATTCATAATATTGAAGCCAAAAGATGCAAAGTTAATAATGATAGTGCAACTTATTTGTGGCACTGCCGTTTAGGTCATATTGGTGTAAAGCACATGAAGAAAATCCATGCTGATGGGCTTTTGGAATCACTTGATTATGAATCAGTTGATGCTTGCGAACCATGCCTCATGGGCAAGATGACTAAGACTCCGTTCTCCGGAACAATGGAGCAAGCTACTGACTTATTGGAAATAATACATACCGATGTATGCGGTCCGATGAGTGTTGAGGCTCGCGGCGGGTATCGTTATTTCCTGACCTTCACAGATGATTTGAGCAGATATGGGTATATCTACTTAATGAAACTGAAACAGTTGAAAAGTTCAAAGAATTTCAGAGTGAAGTGGAGAATCATTGTAACAAGAAAATAAAAGTTTTTCTGCGATTTGATCGCAGAGACGAATATTTGAATTACAAGCTTGGCCTTCAATTAAAACAATGTGGAATAGTTTCACAAACTCATGCCACCTGGAACACCACAGCATAATGGTGTGTTCGAACGTCATAACCGTACTTTATTGGATAGTGCAATCTATGATGTATCTTACCGATTTATCACTATCGTTCTGGGGTTATGCATTAGAGACAGCTGCATTCACATTAAATAGGGCACCGTCTAATCCGTTGAGACGACACCGTATGAGCTATGGTTTAGCAAGAAACCTAAGCTGTCGTTTCTTAAAGTTTGGGGATACGATGCTTATGTGAAAAAGTTTCAACCTGATAAGCTCGAACCCAAATCGGAGAAGTGCGTCTTCATAGGATACCCAAAAGAAAATGTTGGGTACACCTTCTATCACAGATCCAAAGGTAAGATATTTGTTGCTAAGAATGGATCCTTTCTTGAGAAGGAGTTTCTCTCGAAAGAAGTGAGTGGGAGGAAAGTAGAACTTGATGAGGTAACTATACCTGCTCCCTTATTGGAAAGTAGTTCATCACAGAAATTTTTTCCTGTGACTCCTACACCAATTAGTGAGGAAGCTAATGATGATGGTCATGTAACTTCAGATCAAGTTACTACCGAACCTCGTAGGTAAATCAGAGTGAGATCCGCACCAGAGTGGTACGGTAATCCTGTTCTGGAGGTCATGTTACTTGACCATGACGAACCTACAAACTATGAGGAAGCGATAATGAGCCCAGATTCCGCGAAATGTCTTGAGGCCATGAAATCTGAGATGGGATCTAGGTATGAGAACAAAGTGTGGACTTTGATTGACTTGCCCGATGATCGGCAAGCCATAGAAAATAAATGGATCTTCAAGAGGAAGACGGACGCTGATAGTAGCGTTACTATCTACAAAGCTAGACTTGTCGAAAAAGGTTTTTGACAAAGTTCAAGGTGTTGACTACGATGAGATTTTCTCACTCGTAGCGATGCTTAAGTCTGTCCGAATCATGTTAGCAAATTGCCACATTTTATGAAATCTGGCAAATGGATGTCAAAACTACATTCCTTAATGGATTTCTTAAAGAAGAGTTGTATATGATGCAACCAGAAGGTTTTGTCGATCCTAAAGGTGCTAACAAAATGTGCAAGCTCTAGCGATCCATCTATGGACTGGTGCAAGCATCTCGGAGTTGGAATATACGCTTTGATGAGTTGATCAAAGCATATAGTTTTATACAAACTTGTGGTGAAGCCTGTATTTACAAGAAAGTGAGTGGGAGCACTACTGTTGGAAATATGCCCTAGAGGCAATAATAAATAGGTTATTATTATATTTCCTTGTTCATGATAATCGTTTATTATCCATGCTAGAATTGTATTGATAGGAAACTCAGATACATGTGTGGATACATAGACAACACCATGTCCCTAGTAAGCCTCTAGGAGACTAGCTCGTTGATCAATAGATGGTTACGGTTTCCTGACCATGGACATTGGATGTCGTTGATAACGGGATCACATCATTAGGAGAATGATGTGATGGACAAGACCCAATCCTAAGCCTAGCACAAGATCGTGTAGTTCGTTTGCTCAGAGCTTTTCTAATGTCAAGTATCACTTCCTTAGACCATGAGATTGTGCAACTCCCGGATACCGTAGGAATGCTTTGGGTGTGCCAAACGTCACAACGTAACTGGGTGGCTATAAAGGTGCACTACGGGTATCTCCGAAAGTGTCTGTTGGGTTGGCACGAATCGAGACTGGGATTTGTCACTCCGTGTAAACGGAGAGGTATCTCTGGGCCCACTCGGTAGGACATCATCATTATGTGCACAATGTGACCAAGGAGTTGATCACGGGATGATGTGAGTTACGGAACGAGTAAAGAGACTTGCCGGTAACGAGATTGAACAAGGTATAGGGATACCGACGATCGAATCTCGGGCAAGTAACATACCGATAGACAAAGGGAATTGAATACGGGATTGATTGAATCCCCGACATCGTGGTTCATCCGATGAGATCATCGTGGAACATGTGGGAGCCAACATGGGTATCCAGATCCCGCTGTTGGTTATTGACCGGAGAACGTCTCGGTCATGTCTGCATGGTTCCCGAACCCGTAGGGTCTACACGCTTAAGGTTCGATGACGCTAGGGTTATAGGGAAAGTATGTACGTGGTTACCGAATGTTGTTCGGAGTCCCGGATGAGATCCCGGACGTCACGAGGAGTTCCGGAATGGTCCGGAGGTAAAGATTTATATATGGGAAGTCCTGTTTTGGTCACCGGAAAAGTTTCGGGTGAAATCGGTAATGTACCGGGACCACCGGGAGGGTCCCGGGGGTCCACCAAGTGGGGCCACCAGCCCCAGAAGGCTGCGTGGGCCAAGTGTGGGAGGGGACCAGCCCCAGGTGGGCTGGTGCGCCCCCCCACCAAGGCCCAAGGCGCATGGGAGAGTGGGAGGGGGCAAACCCTAGGTCCAGATGGGCCTTAGGGCCCATCTAGTGGGGCGCCTCCCCCTCTCCTCCCCTTGGCCGCCCCCCTTGATGGGATCTAGGGCTGGCCGCCTCCTCTTGGGGGTGGAAACCCTAAGGGGGCGCAGCCCTCTTCCCCCCTATATATACTTGAGGTTTGGGCTGCCATACACACACGAGAAAGTCTCCTTTTGGTGCTGCCCTACCCCTCTCCCTCCTCCTCCTCTCCCGCGGTGCTTGGCGAAGCCCTGCGGGATTGCCACGCTCCTCCACCACCACCATGCCGTCGTGTTGCTGCTGGATGGAGTCTTCCCAACCTCTCCCTCTCTCCTTGCTGGATCAAGGCGTGGGAGACGTCACCGGGCTGCACGTGTGTTGAACGCGGAGGCACCGTACTTTCGGTGCTTAGATCGGAATCAACCGCGATCTGAATCGCTACGAGTACGACTCCCTCATCCGCGTTCTTGCAACGCTTCCGCATCGCGATCTACAAGGGTATGTAGATTCACTCCCCTTCCCCTCGTTGCTAGATTACTCCATAGATTGATCTTGGTGATGCGTAGAAAATTTTGAATTTCTGCTACGTTCCCCAACAGTGGCATCATGAGCTAGGTCTATGCGTAGTTTCTATGCACGAGTAGAACACAAAGTAGTTGTGGGCGTCGATGTTGTCAATTCTTCTTGCCGCTACTAGTCTTATCTTGTTTCGGCGGCATTGTGGGATGAAGCGGCCCGGACCGACCTTACACGTACGCTTACGTGAGACAGGTTCCACCGACTGACATGCACTAGTTGCATAAGGTGGCTAGCGGGTGTCTGTCTCTCCCACTTTAGTCGGAACGGATTCGATGAAAAGGGTCCTTATGAAGGGTAAATGGAAATTGGCAAATCACGTTGTGGTCATACGTAGGTAAGAAACGTTCTTGCTAGAAACCTACAAACCACGTAAAAACTTGCAACAACAATTAGAGGACGTCTAACTTGTTTTTGCAGCATGTGCCTTGTGATGTGATATGGCCAGAAGATGTGATGAATGATATATGTGATGTATGAGATTGATCATATTCTTGTAATAAGAATCACGACTTGCATGTCGATGAGAATGACAACCGGCAGGAGCCATAGGAGTTGTCTTTATTATTTTGTATGACCTGCGTGTCATTGAATAACGCCATGTAAGTTACTTTACTTTATTGCTAAGCGCGTTAGCCATAGAAGTAGAAGTAACCATTGGCGTGACAACTTCAAGAAGACACAATGATGGAGATCATGATGATGGAGATCATGGTGTCATGCCGGTGACAAAGATGATCATGGTGCCCCGAAGATGGAGATCAAAGGAGCATAATGATATTGGCCATATCATGTCACTATTTGATTGCATGTGATGTTTATCATGTTTTTGCATCTTATTTGCTTAGAACGACGGTAGCAAGTAGGATGATCCCTTATAATAATTTCAAGAAAGTGTTCACCCTAACTGTGCACCGTTGCGAAGGTTCGTCGTTTCGAAGCACCACGTGATGATCGGGTGTGATAGATTCTTACGTTCGAATACAACGGGTGTTGACGAGCCTAGCATGTACAGACATGGCCTCGGCACACACGCAATACACTTAGGTTGACTTGACGAGCCTAGCATGTACAGACATGGCCTCGGAACACGGAGGACCGAAAGGTCGAGCATGAGTCGTATAGAAGATACGATCAACATGGAGATGTTCACCGATCTTGACTAGTCCGTCTCACGTGATGATCGGACACGGCCTAGTTGAACTCGGATCATGTTTCACTTAGATGACTAGAGGGATGTCTATCTGAGTGGGAGTTCATAATCAGATGAACTTCATTATCATGAACATAGTCAAAAAGGTATTTGCAAATTATGTCATAGCTTGCGCTTTAAGTTCTACTGGTTTAGATATGTTCCTAGAGAAAAATTTAGTTGAAAGTTGGTAGTAGCAATTATGCGGACTGGGTCCGTAAACTGAGGATTGTCCTCATTGCTGCACAGAAGGCTTATGTCCTTAATGCACCGCTCGGTGTGCTGAACCTCAGCGTCGTCTGTAGATGTTGCGGAACATCTGACATACACGTTTTGATAACTACGTGATAGTTCAGTGCGTAATGCTAACGGTTTAGAATTGTGGCACCAAAGACGTTTTGAAACGTCGCAGAACATATGAGATGTTCCGAAGACTGAAATTGGGATTTCAGACTAGTGCCCACGTCAAGAGGTATGAGACCTCTGACAAGTTTCTTAAGCCTGAAGACTAAGGGAGAAAAGCTCAATCGTTGAGCATGTGCTCAGATTGTCTGAGTGCCACAATCGCTTGAATCGAGTGGGAGTTTATCTTCCAGATGAGATAGTGATGGTTCTCCATAGTCACTGCCACCAAGCTATTAGAGCTTCGTGATGAACTATAACATATCAAGGATAGATGATGATCCTTGAGCAACTCGCGATGTTTGACACCGCGAAAGTAGAAATCAAGAAGGAGCATCAATTGTTGATGGTTAATAAAACCACTAGTTTAAGAAGGGCAAGGGAAAAAGGGATACTTCATGAAACAACAAGTCGTTTGCTGCTCTAGTGAAGAATCCCAAGGTTGAACCCAAACCCGAGACTAAGTGCTTCTGTAATAAGAGGAACGGTCACTGAAGCAGTACTACCCTAGATACTTGGTAGATGAGAAGGCAGGCAAGGTCGACAGAAGTATATTGGATATACGTTATATGAATGTGTACTTTACTAGTACTCCTAGCAGCACCAGGGTATTAGATACTGGTTCGGTTGCTAAGTGTTAGTAACTCGAAATAAAAGCTGTGGAATAAATGGAGACTAGCTAAAGGTGAGATGACGATATGTGTTGGAAATGTTTCCAAGGTTGATGTGATCAAGCATCGCATGCTCCCTCTACCATCGAGATTTGGTGTTTGCGTTGAGCATGATTGGATTATGTTTATCGCAATACGGTTATTCATTTAAGGAGAATAATGGTTACTCTGCTTATTTGAATAATACTTTCAATGGTCTTGCACCTAAAATGAATCTCGATTGTAGTGATACACATGTTCGTGCCAAAAGATGTAAAATAGTAATGATAGTTCCAGATACTTGTGGCACTGCAATTTGAGTCATATTGGTATAGAACGCATGAAGAAGCTCCATGTAGATGGATCTTTGGACTCAATCGTTTTTGAAAGATTGAGACATGCGAACCATGTCTATTGGTATATATGCATGAAGAAACTCCATGCAGATGGATCGCTTGGACTCACTTGATTTCGAATCACTTGAGACATGCAAATCATACCACATGGGCGAGATGACTGAAAGTCCTCGTTTTCAGTAAGATGGAACAAGAGAGCAACTTATTGGAAGTAATACATTTTGATGTATGCAGTCCAATGAGTTCTGAGGCATGCAGTGGATATCATTATGTTCTTACTTCACAGATGATTTGAGTAGATGCTGAGAATATTTACTTGATGAAACACAAGTCTGAATTATTGAAAGGTTCAAGTAATTTCAGAGTGAAGTCGAAGATTGTCGTGACAAGAGGATAAAATGTCTATGATATGATCATAGAGATATCTGAGTTACGAGTTTGGCACACAATTAAGACATTGTGGAAAGTGTTTCACAATTAATACCGCCTGGAACACCATAGTGTGATGGTGTGTCCGAACATCATGACTGCACCCTATTGGATATGGTGCATACCATGATGTTTCTTATCAAATTACCACTATCGTTTATGGGTTAGGCATTAGAGACACCCGCATTCACTTTAAAAGGGGCACCACGCAATTCCGTTGAGACGACACCGTTTAGAGACACCTAAGTTGTCGTTTCTTAAAAGTTTGGGGCTGCGATGCTTATGAGAAAAAGTTTCAGGCTGATAAGCTCGAACCCAAAGCGGATAAATGCATCTTCATAGAAAACCCAAAACAGTTGGGTATACCTCCTATTTCAGATCTGGAAGCAAAAGTAATTGCTTCTAGAAACGAGTCCTTTCTCGAGGAAAAGTTTCTCTCGAAAGAATTGAGTGGGAGGATGGTGGAGACTTGATAAGGTTATTGAACCGTCACTTCAACTAGTGTGTAGCAGGGCACAGGAAGTTGTTCCTGTGGCACCTACACCAGTTGAAGTGGAAGCTTATGATAGTGATCATGAAACTTCGGATCAAGTCACCACCAAACCTCGTAGGACGACGAGGATGCGTGCTACTTCAGAGTGGTACGTGATCCTGTCTGAGATATCATGTTGTTGGACAATACTGAACCTACGAGCTATGGAGAAGCGATGGTGGGCCCATATTCCGACAAATGGTTAGAAGCCATAAAATCCGAGAGGATCCATGTATGAAAACAAAGTATAGACTTTGAGAGCACTACTTGATGGTCGTAAGGCTGTTGAGGTAAATGGATCTTTAAGAAGAATACGGACATGGACGGTAATGTTGCCGTCTATGAAGCTCGACTTGTGGCAAAGAGTATTTCCACAAGTTCAAGGAGTTGACTACGATGAGATTTTCTCATCCGTAGCGGTGCTTAAGTCCGTCGGAATCATGTTAGCATTATCTGCATTTGTGAAATCTAGCAGATGGATGTCAAAACAAGTTTCCTTACCAGTTTTCGTAAGGAAAGGTTGTATGTGATACAATCAGAAAGGTTTTGTCGATCCTAAGGATGCTAAAAGGTATGCTAGCTCCAGCGATCCTTCCATGGATTAGAGCAAGCATCTCGGAGTCAGAATATACACTTTGATGGAGTGATCAAAGTTTTTGGGTTTATACAAAGTTTGTTAGAAACTTGTATTTACAATAAAGTGAGTGGGAGCGCTACAACATTTCTGATAAGTATATGTGAATGACATATTGTTGATCCGAAATGATGTAAAATTTCTGGAAAGCATAAAGGGTTGTTTGAAAGGAGTTTTTCAAAGGAAGACCTGGATAAAGCTGCTTACATATTGGGCATCAAGATCTATAGAGATAGATCAAGACGCCTGATGATACTTTCAAAGAACGCACACCTTGACATGATTTTGAAAGAGTTCAAAATAGATCAGCAAAGAAGGAGTTCTTGGCTGTGTTACAAGGTGTGAGTATTGAGTAAGACTCAAGACCTGACCACAGCAGAAGAGAGAGAAAGGACGAAGGTCGTCCCCTATGCTTTAGACGTAGGCTCTACAGTATGCTATGCTGTGTACCGCACATGAAGTGTGCCTTGCCATGAGTTGGTCAAGGGGTACAATAGTGATCCGGGAAAGGATCACATGACAGCGGTCGAACTTATCCTTAGTACCTAGTGGATTAAGGAATTTTCTCGATTATGGAGGTGGAAAGGAGTTCGTCGTAAAGGGTTACGTCGATGCGAACTTTGACACTAATCCGGATGACTCTGAGTAGTAAACCGGATTCGTATAGTAGAGCAATTATTTGAAATGGCTCCAAATAGCGCGTGGTAGCATCCACAAAGATGACATAGATATTCGTAAAGCACACACGGATCTGAAAGGTTCAGACCCGTTGACTAATAACCTCTCTCACAAGCATAACATGATCAAACCAGAACTCATTGAGTGTTAATCACATAGAGATGTGAACTAGATTGTTGACTCTAGTAAACTCTTGGGTGTTGGTCACATGGTGATGTGACCTGTCAGTGTTAATCACATGGTGATGTGAACTAGATTATTGACTCTAGTGCAAGTGGGAGACTGTTGGAAATATGCCCTAGAGGCAATAATAAATAGGTTATTATTATATTTCCTTGTTCATGATAATCGTTTATTATCCATGCTAGAATTGTATTGATAGGAAACTCAGATACATGTGTGGATACATAGACAACACCATGTCCCTAGTAAGCCTCTAGGAGACTAGCTCGTTGATCAATAGATGGTTACGGTTTCCTGACCATGGACATTGGATGTCGTTGATAACGGGATCACATCATTAGGAGAATGATGTGATGGACAAGACCCAATCCTAAGCCTAGCACAAGATCGTGTAGTTCGTTTGCTCAGAGCTTTTCTAATGTCAAGTATCACTTCCTTAGACCATGAGATTGTGCAACTCCCGGATACCGTAGGAATGCTTTGGGTGTGCCAAACGTCACAACGTAACTGGGTGGCTATAAAGGTGCACTACGGGTATCTCCGAAAGTGTCTGTTGGGTTGGCACGAATCGAGACTGGGATTTGTCACTCCGTGTAAACGGAGAGGTATCTCTGGGCCCACTCGGTAGGACATCATCATTATGTGCACAATGTGACCAAGGAGTTGATCACGGGATGATGTGAGTTACGGAACGAGTAAAGAGACTTGCCGGTAACGAGATTGAACAAGGTATAGGGATACCGACGATCGAATCTCGGGCAAGTAACATACCGATGGACAAAGGGAATTGAATACGGGATTGATTGAATCCCCGACATCGTGGTTCATCCGATGAGATCATCGTGGAACATGTGGGAGCCAACATGGGTATCCAGATCCCGCTGTTGGTTATTGACCGGAGAACGTCTCGGTCATGTCTGCATGGTTCCCGAACCCGTAGGGTCTACACGCTTAAGGTTCGATGACGCTAGGGTTATAGGGAAAGTATGTACGTGGTTACCGAATGTTGTTCGGAGTCCCGGATGAGATCCCGGACGTCACGAGGAGTTCCGGAATGGTCCGGAGGTAAAGATTTATATATGGGAAGTCCTGTTTTGGTCACCGGAAAAGTTTCGGGTGAAATCGGTAATGTACCGGGACCACCGGGAGGGTCCCGGGGGTCCACCAAGTGGGGCCACCAGCCCCAGAAGGCTGCGTGGGCCAAGTGTGGGAGGGGACCAGCCCCAGGTGGGCTGGTGCGCCCCCCCACCAAGGCCCAAGGCGCATGGGAGAGTGGGAGGGGGCAAACCCTAGGTCCAGATGGGCCTTAGGGCCCATCTAGTGGGGCGCCTCCCCCTCTCCTCCCCTTGGCCGCCCCCCTTGATGGGATCTAGGGCTGGCCGCCTCCTCTTGGGGGTGGAAACCCTAAGGGGGCGCAGCCCCCTTCCCCCCTATATATAGTTGAGGTTTGGGCTGCCCAAGACACAGAGAAAGTCTCCTTTTGGTGCTGCCCTACCCCTCTCCCTCCTCCTCCTCTCCCGCGGTGCTTGGCGAAGCCCTGCGGGATTGCCACGCTCATCCACCACCACCATGCCGTCGTGTTGCTGCTGGATGGAGTCTTCCCAACCTCTCCCTCTCTCCTTGCTGGATCAAGGCGTGGGAGACGTCACCGGGCTGCACGTGTGTTGAACGCGGAGGCACCGTACTTTCGGTGCTTAGATCGGAATCAACCGCGATCTGAATCGCTACGAGTACGACTCCCTCATCCGCGTTCTTGCAACGCTTCCGCATCGCGATCTACAAGGGTATGTAGATTCACTCCCCTTCCCCTCGTTGCTAGATTACTCCATAGATTGATCTTGGTGATGCGTAGAAAATTTTGAATTTCTGCTACGTTACCCAACAACTACAGCCTTTCTGATAAGTATATGTGAATGACATATTGTCGATCGGAAATGATGTAGAATTTTCTATAAAGCATAAAGGAGTGTTTGAAAGGAGTTTTTCAAAAAAAGACCTCGGTGAAGCTGCTTACATATTGAGCATCAAGATCTATAGAGATAGATCAAGACGCTTGATAATTTTTTTCAATGAGTACATACCTTGACAAGTTTTTGAAGTAGTTCAAAATGGAACAGTCAAAGAAAGAGTTCTTGCCTGTGTTGCAAGGTGTGAAGTTGAGTAAGACCTATTGTATACCCTGCCCTGAGTTTGACAAGGGAGTACAATAGTGATCTAGGAGTAGATCACTGGACATTGGTCAAAATTATCCGTAGTGTAATAAGGATATGTTTCTCGGTTATGGAGGTGACAAAAAGTTCATCGTAAAGGGTTACGTCGATGCAAGTTTTGGCACTGATCCGGATGACTCTAAATCTCGATCTGGGTACATATTGAAAGTGGGAGCAATTAGCTAGAGTAGCTCCGTGCAGAGCATTGTTGACATAGAAATTTGCAAAATACATACGGATCTGATTTTGGCAGACCCGTTGACTAAACTTCTCTCACAAGAAAAACATGATCACAGCTTTGTACTCTTTGGGTGTTAATCACATGGCGATGTGAACTAGATTGCTGACTCTAGTAAACCCTTTGGGTGTTGGTCACATGACGATGTGAACTATGGGTGTTAATCACATGGTGATGTGAACTATTGATGTTAAATCACATGGCGATGTGATCTAGATTATTGACTCTAGTGCAAGTGGGAGACTGAAGGAAATATGCCCTAGAGGCAATAATAAAGTTATTATTTATTTCCTTATATCATGATAAATGTTTATTATTCATGCTAGAATTGTATTAACCGGAAACATAATACAGGTGTGAATACATAGACAAACGTAGTGTCACTAGTATGCCTCTACTTGACTAGCTCGTTGATCAAAGATGGTTGAGTTTCCTAGCCATGGACATGAGTTGTCATTTGATTAACAGGATCACATCATTACGAGAATGATGTGATTGACTTGACCCATTCTGTTAACTTAGCACTTGATCGTTTAGTATGTTGCTATTGCTTTCTTCATGACTTATACATGTTCCTATGACTATGAGATTATGCAACTCCCGTTTACCAGAGGAACACTTTGTGTGCTACCAAACGTCACAACGTAACTGGGTGATTATAAAGGTGCTCTACAGGTGTCTCCGAAGGTACTTGTTGGGTTGGCGTATTTCGAGATTAGGATTTGTCACTCCAATTGTCGGAGAGGTATCTCTGGTCCCACTCGGTAATGCACATCACTATAAGCCTTGCAAGCATTGTAACTAATGAGTTAGTTGCGGGATGTCGTATTACGGAACGAGTAAAGAGACTTGCCGGTAACGAGATTGAACTAGGTATTAAGATACCGACAATCGAATCTCGGGCAAGTAACATACCGATGACAAAGGGAACAACGTATGTTGTTATGCTGTTTGACCGATAAAGATCTTCGTAGAATATGTAGGAGCCAATATGAGCATCCAGGTTCCGCTATTGGTTATTGACCGGAGACGTGTCTCAGTCATGTCTACATAGTTCTCGAACCCGTAGGGTCCGCACGCTTAACGTTTGGTGACGATTTGTATTATGAGTTTATGTGTTTTGATGTATCGAAGGTAGTTCGGAGTCTCGGATGAGATCGGGGACATGACGAGGAGTCTCGAAATGGTCGAGACATAAAGATCGATATATTGGACGACTATATTCGGACATCGGAAAGGTTCCGAATGATTCGGGTATTTTTCGGAGTACCGGAGAGTTACGGGAATTCGTATTGGGCCTTAATGGGCCATACGGGAAAGGAGAGAAAGGCCCCAAAGGGTGGCCGCACCCGTCCCCATGGACTGGTCCGAATTGGACTAGGGAGGGGGCCGCCCCCTTCATTCCTTCTCCTTCTCCCTTCCCTTTTTCCTATTACATGTGGGAGGTGGAATCCTACTAGGACTAGGGAGTCCTAGTAGGACTCCACACTTCGGTGCGCCCTATGAGGGCCGGCCTCCTCCTCCCTCCATCCTTTATATACGTGGCCAGGGGCACCCCATAGACACAACAATTGATCTCTTGATCTCTTAGCCGTGTGCGGTGGCCCCCTCCATCATATTCCACCTCGATCATATCGTAGCGGTGCTTAGGCGAAGCCCTACGTCGGTAGCAACATCATCACCGTCATCACGCCGTCGTGCTGATGAAACTCACCCGTGAAGCTCTGCTGGATCGGAGTTCGCGGGACGTCCAAGCTGAATGTGTGCTGAACTCGGAGGTGCCGTGCGTTCGGTACCTGGATCGGTCGGATCGTGAAGACGTACGACTACATCAACCGTGTTGTGCTAAAGCTTTTGCTTTCGGTTTACGAGGGTACGTGGACACACTCTCCCCTCTCGTTGCTATGCATCACCATGATCCTATATGTGCGTAGGAAATTTTTTGAAATTACTACGTTCCCCAACATGTTGGGGGTGGCCCTCAGCGGCTCCTCCTGCCGCCGTTCTTCTCCTACGAACCCGGCGAGGTCAGCACCGAGGATTCACACCCCAATGTTCGTCAGTGGAGGAGTGAGTGGTGAGCTTACGCTGGGGGCTGGAGCGGGGGCTGCTGTCCGGGCTACTCTCCACCAACAACGGCGTACGCGAAGTACCCGCCGGGGGCTTGTCGCCCGTCGAGGCCTTGGCCTTCTTGGCTGCCCTCTGGGCCAGTGTCTCCACATCCCTGCAAATATGAAAACAAGTCAAGAAACCGGTGCGGTCTGAAGGGACGGGGGTGATGAAGGGCAAGATGCTTACTCATCCTCCACCTCCTCTTCCGCTGCCTTCCTCTTCCTCCTTGGGCTGAGAGACCCAAGATCAAAGACGACCTCCATGTCGACATCTGCGGGAGGAGGGGAAGGGGATGGAGTCCTGCAACGCTTGGACGAAGAAGAGGCGGTCGCTTTCCTCTTCGCCACCGCGGCCTTCACCGCCTTCTTCGCTGTCGCGGCCCTCGTCAGGCGCACGGACTCCCCCTGGACCTCTTGCCGCTGCTCGGTCCTGCCGGGCCGGACTGGCTCGCCAGAGTTGGCCCGCCGCAGGACACGCCTTTTCCCCGTGGCCGGAGGGTCGTCAGCCTCGGCCTCTTCCTCGGTCGACTCCTCGACCACATCTTCGATGAGAGGGGCCCCGGTGCCGAGACTCCGCCCATCCGGCAAGCTCCTTCTCCTCCACGGCCGCCTCGGCCTCGTCCTCCACGTGGCCGGCGCTGCCAGCCTCCCTGGCAAGCGCCGCCTCCGCCGCCCTGGCGGCGATGTAGTCTAGCTCCTCCTTGGTGGTGTCCTGGATAAGCAGTGGCTCATCGCGGACGTACCTCTCCGACAGGTTGTCGAAGAACTCCTGCACCTACTCCGCCTCCGGCTCAGCCCAATTTGGGTCAAGGTCGTGCGCGTTGAAGTCTGGCATCATGGCGATGATGTCGATTTGGCGAGAGTTGTTGCTCAGCGGGACCACTCCCGCCGGCAACCCGAACAGAGGCCCCTTGACGGCCTTGCCGGCCTTCGCGGCCCTGCCGGTGTCACCCACATTGAGCTGAAAAAGCCTCTGACAAAAATGGGCGTGCCCCATCACCGTGAAGTTGTGCTTCAAGCCAGGGCGAAGCCTCATGATGTCGGCCGCGTTCCTGAAGAGCCAAGCCGGCCTCCCCTTGTTATGCAGTGGGGCGATTCGGCGACGGATGAAATCAGCCCCAATCATCTCAAGGGTGAGCCCAGCCATGGTGAGGCGATGGATTCTGGTAGTAGAGATCGCAAGCTTCTTGTCGTCGGCATCGGGGTCGCTCCAGTCCTTGCAACGGACTGGCGGGCTCTGACGAACTCGGCAGAACTCCTGCGGATCCTCCTCCTCGATCCATAGCCACCGGCCCTGCCACTCCTCCCACCTCTCCTTCCGGGCGCCCTCCGGATATGTGCCCTTCTCCTAGGTCCGTGGGATCCAGGTGACGCAGCCGGAGATGACACCCCCCGCCTGGATACGGGGATAGAAGTAGTGGCGGAAGAGCGTCGTGCTGGGAAGCATTCCGGCGAAGCCCTCACAGAGGTGGGCAAAGAAGGCCATGCACGCCACGACATTCGGCGTGAAATCAAGAAGATGGAAGCCGTAGGTGTGCATGACATCATTGAAAAAATCAGAGAAAGGGGGGCAGAGCCCGTGGGAGAAGTAGTCAACGAAGAAAGGACACCGATTCGGGTCGGCCTCAGCAAAATCGGCGGGGATGATGTTCGTGGCCGGATGCCTCATCGTCTTCGCCCCCCACAGAGGCCTGAAGTAGTCCTTGAGGTGGACCGCATCGACCGTCGAGGGGAAGAGGGCATGCTGCCTCCGAAGCACCGCCAACTCGCTCTCCGGCACCTCCTTCTCCCGGGCGTCCTTGGCCACTCCCTTGCCCTTACTGGTTTTGGGTGCCATGGCGGCTAGGAAAGAGGTGAGGAATTTGGAGCAATGGGAGATTGAGGGCAATGGGGGCGCGGCGGCGGCGGATGAAGGCGGGAGTTTTGGCTTTTTCGCTTGAGGAAGAAAGGGGGACGGCGGTTCCGAAATTGGAGAGACGCGGAGGGTAAATGAGCAGCACGCCTGCAGTTTCCCCTTTTTATGGGGAAGGCGCGGACCGCCTCTTTACCATTTACCATGATGTGACGCATGAGGGCAGCAACCACCCCACGCACGACCCCCACATCGCGCATTCAACGCGGGTCATGGGAAAGCGCAACCAACGGAGAAGTTACCGCAGTAAAACTCCGCCCCACGTGCCCGCGCACCGTTTTGGGCCTAGCCCAACAACGTGTCGCGCTTATGTGTGGCCCAGGACCGGGGGCTCCTGACGGTGCACAAAAGTAGGGGCTCTCTTTTGTGCCCCTTTACATGTGCACGGGCAGTCAGAGCCGTACCCGCGACCACACTTAGCAGGGCAGATGAGGGAAGCAGAAGTGCAAGGCTACCAGGGCAGCGCTCCAACCAAGGGCACAGAAGACGGAGCAATCAGACAGCCTTCCTCCCGGCAAGACCCTTGTCGGGGCGGCCTACACAACCCCGGCAAGACCCTTGCCAGGGCAGCTCGCCCAGCGCCAACATCGCAGCCACCCTTGAGCCTGAGAGTTCCGGCACCCTAGACAGCATTGGAACCAAGGCTCGGGAAGTTCTTGCATGGTGGCATGCAGATCTTTGTGAAGACAGAGAGCCTACAAATCCTAGATGAGGACCAGAAGACAAGACAATCGCAAGGCTCCTTGCCGAGGATGCCCACGAGGCCCCGGCAAGACTCCTTGCCGAAGACACTCGCAAGGCCCCGGCAAGACTCTTGCCAAGGGCACTCACAAGGCCCTGGCAAGACCCTTGCCGGGGATATATGCGAGACCGCGGTAAGACCTTGCCGCCCCATCGCCGCCCCAGCTCAGCGGCCAACCCACCAACCGAAGCAAGTACCCATGTGGCAGTACGTGGATACTAATCCAACTAGCCAAACACCTGCATGGTGGCATACGGATCTTCATGAAGACCCTACCACCACGCCAACTCAGCAGCCTGCCAGCCTACGTGGCGATGCATGCCTCGTTGGCCTGGACGCGTGTCGGAGCAAGGCGAAGCGGCGACGGACGGGACGGGCCTCGTTATCGCCCCTGATAAAGCAAGTGGACACCTAAGTAGCGCATTTAATGCACTTTGTCCTGTAATGACAGGCAATAAGCTTGTACACTATATACATTTCCACCTCCTGTGTGCCACTGTGGCAGCCCCTTTTGACTATAAAAGGAGGCCCGAGGCGTACTAAAGGAGGATTCGGATCTTTTGGACGACACACGCATCGTAGCTAGTTCAAGAACTCAAGAACACTCAAATATACATCAAAGCGGCCCGAACCTGGGTAAATGATCCTCGTGCTGGCTTCTAGACCCGCTCTTTCCACAACTTCGCGCCCGCCAACCGTAGAAAAAGGGGGCCCAAGTGATCCCATAGGTGTCGTTTCCCCCGACATTGACCATGACGAACCTACGAACTATGAGGAAGCGATGATGAGCCCAGGTTCCACGAAATGGCTTGAGGCCATGAAATCTGAGATGGGATCCATGTATGAGAACAAAGTGTGGACTTTGGTTGACTTGCTCGATGATCGGCAAGCCATCGAGAATAAATAATGGATCTTCAAGAAGAAGACTGATGCTGACGGTAATATTACTGTCTACAAAGCTCGACTTGTTGTGAAAGGTTTTCGACAAGTTCAAGGAGTTGACTATGATGAGACCTTCTCACCCGTAGCGATGCTTAAGTCTGTCTGAATCATGTTAGCAATTGCTGCATTTTATGATTATGAAATTTGGCAAATGGATGTAAAGACTGCATTCCTGAATGGATTCCTGGAAGAAGAGTTGTATATGATGCAACCTGAAGGTTTTATCGATCCAAAGGATGCTAACAAAGTATGCAAGCTCCAGCTATCCATTTATGGACTGGTGCAAGCATCTCGGAGTTGGAATAAACGTTTTGATAGTGTGATCAAAGCATATGGTTTTATACAGACTTTTGGAGAAGCCTATATTTACAAGAAAGTGAGTGGGAGCTCTGTAGCATTTCTAATATTATATGTGGATGACATATTGTTGATTGGAAATGATATAGAATTTCTGGATAGCATAAAAGGATACTTGAATAAGAGTTTTTCAATGAAAGACCTCGGTGAAGCTGTTTATATATTGGGCATCAAGATCTATAGAGATAGATCAAGACGCTTAATTGGACTTTCAAAAAGCACACACCTTGATAAAGTTTTGAAAAAGTTCAAAATGGATCAAGCAAAGAAATTTTTCTTGCCTATGTTACAAGGTGTGAAGTTGAGTCAAACTCAATGCCCGACCACTGCAGAAGATAGAGAGAAAATGAAAGGTGTTCCCTATGCTTCAGCCATAGGCTCTATCATGTATGCAATGTTGTGTACCAGACCTGATGTGTGCCTTGCTATTAGTTTAGCAGGGTGGTACCAAAGTAATCCAGGAGGGGATCACTGGACAACGGTCAAGAACATCCTAAAATACCTGAAAAGGACTAAGGATATGTTTCTCATTTATGGAGGTGACAAAGAGCTCGTCGTAAATGGTTACGTTGATGCAAGCTTTGACACTGATCCGGATGACTCTAAGTCACAAACCGGATACGTGTTTATATTCAACGGTGGAGTTGTCAGTTGGTGCAGTTCTAAGCAAAGCGTCATGGCGGGATCTACGTGTGAAGCGGAGTACATAGCTGCTTCAAAAGCAGCAAATGAAGGAGTCTGGATGAATGAGTTCATATCTGATCTAGGTGTCATACCTAGTGCATCGGGTCCAATGAAAATCTTTTGTGACAATACTGGTCCAATTGCCTTGGCAAAGGAATCCATATTTCACAAGAGAACCAAGCACATCAAGAGACGCTTCAATTCCATCCGCGATCAAGTCAAGGAGGGAGACATAGAGATTTGCAACATACATATGGATCTGAATGTTGCAGACCCGTTGACTAAGCCTCTCTCACGAGCAAAACATTATCAGCACCAAGACTCCATGGGTGTTAGAATCATTACTGTGTAATCTAGATTATTGACTCTAGTGCAAGTGGGAGGCTGAGGGAAATATGCCCTAGAGGCAATAATAAAGTTGTTATTTATATTTCGTTATATCATGATAAATGTTTATTATTCATGCTAGAATTGTATTAACCGGAAACTTAGTACATGTGTGAATACATAGACAAACAGAGTGTCACTAGTATGCCTCTACTTGACTAGCTCGTTGAATCAAAGATGGTTATGTTTCCTAACCATAGACATGAGTTGTCATTTGATTAACGGGATCACATCATTAGAGAATGATGTGATTGACTTGACCCATTCCGTTAGCTTAGCATTTGATTGTTTAGTATATTGCTATTGCTTTCCTCATGACTTATACATGTTCCTATGACTATGAGATTATGCAACTCCCGAATACCGGAGGAACACTTTGTGTGCTACCAAACGTCACAACGTAACTAGGTGATTATAAAGGTGCTCTATGGGTGTCTCCGATGGTACTTGTTGGGTTGGCATAGATCGAGATTAGGATTTGTCACTCCAATTGTCGGAGAGGTATCTCTGGGCCCTCTCGGTAATGCACATCACTATAAGCCTTGCAAGCAATGTACTAATGAGTTAGTTGTGGGATGATGCATTACGGAACGAGTAAAGAGACTTACCGGTAACGAGATTGAACTAGGTATTGAGATACTGACGATCGAATCTCGGGCAAGTAACATACCGATGACAAAGGGAACAACGTATGTTGTTATGTGGTTTGACCGATAAAGATCTTCGTAGAATATGTAGGAGCCAATATGAGCATCCAGGTTCCGCTATTGGTTATTGACCAGAGACATTCTCGGTCATGTCTACATAGTTCTCGAACCCGTAGGGTCCGCACGTTTAACGTTCGGTGACGATTGGTATTATGAGTTTATGTGTTTTGATGTACCGAAGATAGTTCAGAGTCCCAGATGTGATCACGGACATGACGAGGAATCTCGAAATGGTTGAGACGTAAAGATTGATATATTGGATGACTATATTCGGACACCGGATGAGTTCCGGGGGTCACCGGGTATTTATCGGAGTGCCGGGGGGTTATCGGAACCCCCGGGGGGTCTAATGGGCCAACATGGGCCTTGTGGGAGAGAGAGGAGAGGGCCTAGGGCTGGCCGCCCCCCCCCCCCACCTGGGAGTCCGAATTCGACAAGGAGGGGGGCAGCGCCCCCTCTTTCCTCCCTCTCCCTCTCCTTCCTTCCCCCTTCCTCCTTCCTAGTTGGACTAGGAAAGGGGAGTCCTACTCCCACTAGGAGGAGGACTCCCCCCTCTCCTTGGCGCGCCCCAAGGCCGGCCGGCCTCCCCCTTGCTCCTTTATATACAGGGGCAGGGGGGCACCCTAGGACACACAAGTTGATTGTTCCGAGCCGTGTGCGGTGCCCCCCTCCACCATATTCCACCTCGGTCATATCGTTGCAGTGCTTAGGCGAAGCCCTGCGCCGGTAGCTTCATCATCACCGTCATCACGCCGTCGTGCTGACAAAACTCTCCCTCGACACTCTGCTGGATCGTGAGTTCGTGGGACATCACCGAGCTGAACGTGTGCAGATCGCGGAGGTGCCGTACTTTCGGTACTAGGATCGGTCTATGGTGAAGACGTACGACTACCTCAACCGCGTTGTCATAACGCTTCCACTTACGGTCTACAAGGGTACGTGGACAACACTCTCCCCTCTCGTTGATATGCATCACCATGATCATGCGTGTGCGTAGGAATTTTTTTGAAATTACTACGTTTCCTAACAAGTGCCCGGGGCCACGACAGAGTTGGCATTGGACGCGGGTGTCAGCACCACCCCCGTAGTCACCACGGTCACCACCACCGCGGTTACCACCGTAGTCACCCTGCTGGCGATTGCTGCCGCGGTCACCGTGATTGTCGTCGCGGTCACCGCGATTGCCACCGCGGTTGTTGTTGTCGTAGTCATCGCAGTCACCTTGATTACCGCGGCCCTACCACGATAATTGCCACGGTTGCCACCGCGATTGTTGTTGTTGTCGTTCTTGTTGCGGGCGACATAGTTGACAGAAGAGCCTCCGGCGTGAAGATGAAGGCAAGCAGCATGGTACTCGCGGCGACGCTCGAAGGAGAGGGCGTGGGAGTAGAGCTCCCCCAGAGTCATCTCGTCAATCCGGGTGGTGACAGCGGTAATGAGAGGCTCATAGTCGCTGTCAAGATCGGTGATGAAGGCGGTGATGACGTCGTCATCCCGCATGGGACGCCCAGCAGCCGCCAGCTGGTCGGCGTAGGAGCGGATCTTGGCGAAATAATCCACCATGGAGAGATTGGCCTTGCAGAAGTTGGCCATATCGAGCTTGATCTGCACAACACTAGCACGGCAGTGGGCAGAGTACATCTCCTCAAGGTGCGCTCAGATGGCGCGAGAGGTGTCAAAGCGAATAACCTGCTGGAGGACATCATCCATGAGGGAGGAGAGCAGGTAGCTAAGAACAATCTGGTCCTGACGGTACCAGACGGCATACTCGGGATTGAGCGCACGTTCCCCCTTGTCATCGGGTGGAAGGAGCCGAGGGGGAGTGGGAGAAGTGACATCAATGTAGCCGGTGACATTGGCGATGCGGAGAGGAGGAAGAATTTGTGCTTTCCACAAGAGGTAGTTGGAGGTGGTGAGTTTGGCCGTGATGAGGCCGGGAGAGAGAGGTGGAACAGAAGAGGTGGATGGCGCCGAGAGGGAAGCCGGCAGAGCAAGGGAGGTCATGGCCGAGGAAGCCATGGCGCCAGCGGAAGGAGAACCCATCGAGTAGTTATGCGAGAGGGCCTGATACCATGTGAAACTAGGAGATGTAGATTAGATTGGCTCACCTGGAACGGCGGCCTTGAGCTCATTATATACTCAGCCAACTAGGGCTGCGGCGGTGCCGGATATACATCAAGAGTCGTTACAGAGGATATACAAAACCCTAGATACTAACAACCATCTTATCCCAACAACATACGGTTTAATACTTGGTTCCCTTCTACTACCTCTGTCCTGGTTTATTGGTCACCTTTGTAATTTGTATCCTCCAAAAAATTGACTTTGAACAATTATACTGCTTGGGCTTTAATAGGCTTAAGCCTACCCTCCAAAAAATCCTATTTCAGCTAAACATGCTACTTGGCAATTATACTGAGATGTTTTACATGTAAATTTCGATGCATTTGCTAATAAGGCTTACAAACTTGATGTTTTGAGCCTGCCCTTAATTTTTGTGCTAGATTTGCCACTGTCCTTAAGTGATGTACTCATAAGTATTTGACTTTGAACATGCACCCAAATGAAATACTCGTTTCATTTCTACTCTCATTATAACGAGTCGGGAACCTTGAATCTGATTTCTCCAGTGTAATCTTACATGAGAAAAAACATGTTTCATTAGGAAAAATTGATTTAAACAAACAAAGTTGATTTAAGCAAATAGAACATTGATAACCAAACAATTTTCTCGCCGGTTGATCCTCCATAGGAAGTTTTGTTTCTTCCAAATTGACCAAAAAAAAAGCCTATGTGAAGTTGTAGCTTAATGTGCAAACAAATTTTTCCCAGACACAAGACAGTACTACAACTGATGTGCAAAATTATTTCATCATTAATATACAACTGTATGTTGTACCAAAAACTGGAATAAAAAAACGTAGTGATAGATAAGTCCTCCACACGCCGATGCGCCTGGTGCCTGTAGACCAGCTATTATCAGCTTCATGGGAGACATTGCCACTTTATTACTATATTATTTGTATATATAAAATAACACAAACTCTATGTAAATAATTCAATTTCTAACACTCCCTTGCAACATCCGAAATAGACGGGCGCAGCAACGCGCGCCATCAACGGTCTAGTTCAACCTTGTGACGGCACTGTTTTATCTGCCATCATGCATTCGTGCTCTGGACCAGTGCTACATACTTCCTCCACACTTCAAAAGTCGAACATGTCTGTGTTTGACAAGTTTATGCAATCAACCATCAATATCTAAAATACATAGTAAATAATTAAAATACAAAATCATACTTCATGATAAATCTATGACATTAATTAAATATATTGTGGATATTTATAATTTTTTATACAAACTTAATACAAAACAGACATGTTTGGCTTAAAAAAAATTCAAAACGGAGAGAGTACGTTCATTAAGATGAACTCACTGAAACAAAGAGATCACGTAGGAAGAGGAAGAAGGACCAAGGAACTACTTTTTTTTTAGGTGAGACCAAGGAACTACTCAGCGAAGATATGCACATGCACAAATATTGTTTCAACCGAAAAATGTTTCCAGAAAAAAGGTATCTGAAGGAGTAACTTCTTTACTATGTCTTTTTGCTTTCTAAACGAGAAAATTATGCATGCATTGTGCAAGCACGACTTCAACTAAAACTGTAACTGTCCAGTGACATGGCGATAAAACAATTAGCAAGAGACGACGACATTTCCAAAGTACACTATACATTTGACACTTAGAAGTTTTAACCAAACTTGATGCCAATAACAATAGTACAATGCAATGGACTTAACAGTAGGAAAAATTTCTGAGAAAACATTTTGGCTCTGTATGTAATGATGCAACCAGTCACTTGCAGCACGTTAACAAAGTACCAGTACGATCCCTAAACAAGCCTTGGAGACAAAACAGTTATGTACTGCTGCACTAACAGGAAGACAACAGCAAGTCTGAATCTGTTGACGATTAAGGTTTCTTTCAAGAATAAGTGCTTCACTATCCAGATGTCCGACGCTCCTTCAACCGCCCAGAGGATTGTCGGCGGCCACTCCCGGGAGATGATCTGGCCTGCTTTTGAATTGGCATTAACGGTAGAGATTCGTGTCGCCCTGGGGCAGCCCGCCTGACCCACCAGAGGTACAAGATGAAGATCAACAGAATGATGAAGACAGCTGCAAATAAGATAAAAAGGATCTTGCTGCCATGTGAATTTGACGGAGACCTCTCCATGACGGTCTCCTTGCGAGGAGGGGCAATCTCTTTTCGTGAACAAGCTGGGCGGAAACAGAAAAAAGAAAAGAAAAGTTATGATTCTTTGCAAATGTATAATAGATCCTCCTATTCAATCTTTCTGCTGATTTGTCTTGAGCAAATTGCAAGATAGAAACACCACACCTGTGCCGCATACTACGACAGGAAACGACCATTTTGCAACAATAGCTCTGCCCTTCCCATGGCAAGAGATATATGTTGCTGCCAATTCAGGATAATGAAGCCCTCATGAAACGGCATAAACAACACTTTCCATTCTCACCGCCAGCCGGCAACTCATCAATTGCATGTGTCAGTGCTTTGCAGCATGAGACTGAGGGTGACTTCCATGACTTGTCCGGTTGCATGCATGAGAGGACTGCAACACTGATCATGTCATATCGACAAGTGCCCTCATTGAAACTTGTATCATGTGTGATGGAATGCACCCCAGTAGATAATAGAAGGATGGCAAGCAAAAAGACCAGCAACAGGTACATAGTACAAACTGTCAAAAAAAGAGGAAAAAACTTATCATGCTAAAAAGAAGCGGTAAGTAATCATAGTGGTAACAAACAGTACACAAATAATGGCCGACAAAGAAAGATGCATCATCAACTCATCATTGAGGTATGCAATCTGTGACTCGCTATCTGGCATGCATTTTGGCTCAATGATTACAACATGAAGCAGCCTGGTACATTTAAGTAAATGCAGTCAAAATTAACTACAAAATATGAAACTAAACGCCAGCCCTGTACCATAGGATGGATTCATACAAAAGGTAGCCAGATATAACAGCAGACCTCTTCTAGTTAAATATATTGTACTCCCTCCATTCCAAAATTATTGTTGTGGTTTGGTTCAAATTTTGAACTAAAACCACGACAATAATTTTGGAACAGAGGGAGTACTTGAAAACCAAAAAGAGAAAAGGAAGTACCTCTCAGTAGTTCCATAATTGCTTTCATGGTTTGGCCTGCAGCTCGTGGAACATCTAATCCTGCATTACCAAACTAAATATGTAGCCAGCTGTCAATTACTCAATTATGATCTAGTATAACAAAATGACTAAAGTGATGTCATTGGAATATAGAACTAGAATAGCTCAACTTCGCTAGTTTTACATGCTCAAGGCATGCCAATCTCAACATATATCACCTTCATAAATCAATTTAACGAAATGTCCTTTATCAAAAAAATGTCAATCTCAACATATTTTACACTTTTACAGCATTGCGTACGGAAATACATGTCCCACCGCAGTTCCCAATCTTTATGTTAGGTGATCTATCCTTTAAATTAGCAAGATACCTTTTTAGCTTGGGCCTTGAGCCAATTAGGGATGAGATCTATGATTTGTTCGATTGTTAGGCCTCTATATAAAGAGGAACCCCTATGAGGAATAAAGCCAGAATAGAAGAATAGTTCTTCTATCTTGCCCCCAGGGGTGAGGGCTGCCCCCTAACACTAGTACACAACATACAACATCAGAACTGTCCTATCAGAGAACGCCTAACAGCAGCCAGCCTGAAAGCTTGCTAGCAGCACAGTGCCACAGTGACATAGTCCAAGTGGCGAACAATTGAAGGAGGATGGAGTATAAGCTATATATGCATGTAAACAAAGTTCATGAATATGTGTACTTCGTGGTGAACTTTTTACTCTGTCAATGGAGAACGAAGTATAAGCTATCTATAAGACGGGCAACGAATTACTATGGTCTAAATAGAAAGTACGAAGCAATCATGCATTAAACTTGAGTACATACCTGAGGAGCATTGATTTTTGTAGAATTCAGAGTTGTAATTGTCCCACCAACACTACAATATGGCAGAGATTTAAATGGTTTTGTCCTAGGTAACAGAATTTGAACAAGCTTGTGTCGACCACTATCTGCTGCTAGCTCGATAGGAATTGCTCCATGCTAATATCATGAAACAAACAATAAGATGCTATACAATCCAGTGCAAAAATAACAAAGCAATTAATATCACTATATTTTCATTCATCAAGAAACTTATGAGAAAATGACCGTTTACTGAATTCATCCCACAGACAGTAACAGTCCTAGATATGTTATATGAACAGAACAGAAGTTGAAGTAAAGCTAGACACAGTACTCCCTCTCCAATTCTAGTCAGTGCAGTTAAGTAAAAGTCATGATCATGGTCTTAGAGAAACAACAAAAGTGGAATTTTTGGGACCTACTAGTATCATGTTTCTCAGATGAGATGTAAAAGCTGCTGTATCAAATTTTGTGAGCTACTAGTATCCTGATTCTGCGATGAGATATGTAAAACCTGTTGCACCACCTAGCACTGGAGCTGCAATCTTGGGATGTCTGACTAGGTCGATGCAGTCCAAACTCTGAAGCAAACCAAACCAGATGCAACTAGAATATAAACCTATTGTAAAATTATTTAATTTCGACACATGAACAATCAGCACAATGCACTCATCTCCGCAGAGGCTTTAGCTAGATTCCACCAAGCATCGGATATGCGGGGAGACAGGATCAAGATCACAACTCTCAAAGCGTTATAGCTACCAGCAAACAGAGAGACGAAAACAGTACCTGGTTAGGGATGTTAGGGTTGGTTCCAGCATCTAGCAAGATCTTGACAAAGCCGGTTAAGCCATCATCAACAGCCTCCATTAAAGGAGTTGGTCCAGAGTAATCACGAACGCTCACATCGGTACTAGCCTATAAACCGGAGTAGGGTAAGCTTAGAGGTACGATTTATGCAAGTAATCATGATATAGTAAGTTCAATAGGAAACAAGGTTGGTTCCCTAATCTGGATTTTCTACCCAACAAGTTATGCTTAAGGAATCAGGACACATTCAAATAGAAAAAGGAACATAAGAAAATGCATCAAGTCAGTAAGTTATTGAACCTCAATAAGTAGCCTCATGCATTTCAAGGACTTCCCACAGACAGTCATCATGAGTGGTGAAAATACGTGATGGGCAGCTTTATTGGGCTGAAAAAGGAAATAAATTACAATTTTGGGAACATTTAGTCAAATGTATATTGTTAAACATCCCATCAAGTGCTCTGTTGCACCTCCAAGAATAAACCATTTGATCTTCAAGCCAAATGAAATTTATAGCATTTGCATTTCTGATATATACAGATACGCGTCCAGTTAGGCAACCATGAAATAAACAACTTACATCAGCCCCATGCTCCAGTAGAACCATTACAACCTGATCGTGGTCCTTCACAGCAGCCAAGTGTAATAGTGTCCCTCGGTAATCGATAGGATCCACATGAACTCCTTTGGACAGCAATAGCCATACAGCCTCACAGTGCCCTGGAGGCACAACAAAATGCAGTACATATCCAAATAGATAAATGATCAGAACATAAGCCAGTAAGCCTCCACGGGGTATATAAATAGACAGTACTTGTAGGCAACTAATGTTTGCTTTTCCCTTTTTGCCGAAGCAGTGCAAACAATGTCATTCAGGGGCTGAGACTGAATTCAGGAATGAGAAAGCGCACCTGCTGCTGCTGCACTGTACAGCGGCGTGGAGCCCCTCTCGTCGGGCATCGCAGGGCCACTAACTTGGACATTCCCCTGGAGTGCGGCGAAGAACATGGGTGTCACGCCTGCAAAGAAACACAACATCTCGGTAGTAACCAAAGGAGAAGGACTTCCTGCATGGATGCACAAGATTTCAACTAGGTGCATGCGAGTGTGCACCTGTATTTGACTCCGAGTTGACATCAAGCCCCGCCTCCGCCACCAGGAACCGGAAGCTCACCAGGCAGCCCTGGCTCGAAGCGAAATGAAGCATGATTTCCCCATTCGCGTCGTTAGCTCCCCACAGGCCCTTCTTCTTTCCTAACTCTAGCAAGGAGAAATCGCAGACATCAGAATCATTTCAACGAGCAAAAAGGGGAGGATTCAAGATGAAGCTTGCACAGACGAGACACCAAATCGGGCCACTCGCCACACTGATTTCATGAAGTGAGGCCACGAAGTCTCAGATTTGGGGTTTCTTCCTTGAAAACAAAATCTGGGGGTTTCGCCTAAATGCGCAAATCGAAATTTCATCGGAAAACTCGCGGGGGAAAGTACGGATCTGAAACTCGCAGGGAAACCACCCAGCCACAAATTCGTCCGCGATGCACAAGCACCACAAGAGCGTTCCAAACAAGGAAATCGATCATACAGCATTCCATCAACGGCAGAGCGCGCGGGCGGGGGGGGGGGGGGGGGGGGGGGCGCTCTTACTCTTGAGAGCGGCGTCGATGCTGGAGTGGGAGGAGGCCATGGTGGCGGCGGCGGCGGCAGCGAGCGTAGACGGAAGGTTCTAGCGGAAGCTTAGCCGCCGCTGGGGGTGTAGGGTTTCGGGGAGGGAGCGGGTGAAGGCGAGGCGACGGCGAGACGGGGAAGGAGGCGGTGTCTATGGCGCGAAAGGCGAAACGGGCTGGGGCGGGGAGGGAATGAAAACAAGCAGCCGTCACCTGTAAACTGTAGTTGGGAATGCCAGCGTCCATGTTCGACGTGGAGGCATCGTCAGCCCTGGATCTTGGAGCGCGCTGGTTCGCTCATAGCATCTACAATCATGATGGGCAAATCCGACCACTCTAACGTACGTGGACACGTCCGGGCATACTTTATACTTCATCTTTCACATTCATGTTCCTCGTATTCAAAATCTCAAAGCCATACAATTCATGCAACGCTACATAAAATACATGATCAAAGCGCAATTTATCGGATCAACCAAACAAAAGGAACATAATTCATCGAAGTTCAACGGGGGACAATGCAAATCCATATAAAACTACTTATGAACATAGATAAAATATAATGTATGTTCATGACCATTGTTGCTCTCTAGCTGGCCGCTTCCCAACCTACTTGCTAGCCTTCACCCGTACTAAGCAAAAATACTGCTTGTGTATCAAATTCAAAAATCCAAGTTATTTCAGATGAGTCCACCATACCTACCTATATGCGGTATTACCCTGCCGTCCTAAGTAAATTTGCATGTGCCACCTTTAAAAACTTTAAATAAACATCCTTTTTTGTGTGCCTAGAATGTTCATAGAGTGACAGGAGGTAGTCAGTATCTTCCATGTTAAGCAGGTTATTCTCATGTTCTCATGACGAGTGTTTATTCACTTGTCCTTGCATGAGAGGGGTGATAAAAAGGGATTCCCAGTTCCAACTTCAAAAAGGAAAAGAGCTTGCAAATAATCTAACAAAAACTCGTACGGAGTAATAACCTTTACTTTTTTGCTTGGAAACCGCTACTAATGTGTTTAGCATGGAAGATATTAATAACTGATTGTCGCGAAGTAAATATGAAGGGTGCACCTCTCAAAATGATATTTATCTCTGTTTTAAAACCTTGAGCTCTGGCACCTTTGCAAATTCCTGCTTCCCTATGAAGGGACCATCTATTTACTTTTATGTTGAGTCATCACCTTCTCTAATAAGCGCCAGATTTGAGAGCACTATTGTCATCCTCGTGCATTGTGTGTAGTGAATGTTGGGTGTTAGCATGACTGGATCTTCTCTACCATGAATTACAATGTATAGTCGTTGCTTGAACTTTGGAGGTGCTCTGCATTTATGTTTTGCGGTCTCAAAAAGGGCTAGCGAGATACCAATGTTGTCATGTTATATCATGATTGTTTTGACAAAACGTTGACATTTGAGATATCTTATTATTGCTCTCTAGTTGTTTTTGTTATTGATATAATTTCTAAGAGTAATTGTTGACATGGTTAGTCATGGTCTTTGCTGAAAACCTGGGTGCTACTTAAGCTTATTTATGTAAACAAGAGCAAAAGAGTTCATAAAAGTTTTTCTTTTTCACTTTCAATTTATCAACTGAATTGCTTGACGACAAGCAAATGTTTAAGCTTGTGGGAGTTGATACGCCTCCGTCGTATCTACTTTTCCTAATACTTTTCTTCTTGTTTTGGACTCTAATTTGCATGATTTGAATGAAACTAATCCGGACTGACGCTATTTTCAGCAGAACTATCGTGGTATTGTTTTTGTGCAGAAATAAAAGTTCTCGGATTGGAACAAAACTTTGCGAGGATTTTTTATATGAATAAAGAAAAATACTGGAGCCAAGAACCACCGGAGGGGGACACCTGGGTGGGCACAACCCACCAGGGCCCGCCCAGGTGGGTTGTCCCCACCTGGTGGCCCCGCAGACCCTAACTCCGACGCTATAAAAATCCTATTTTCGGAGAAAAAAATCAGGGAGGAAGAATTATCTCGTTTCGCGATACGGAGCCGCCTGCACCTCATACTCTTCGTTGGGAGGCCAGATCTGGAGCCTGTTTGGGGCTCCGAAGAGGGGTATCTTCGGTTTTTGTCATCACCAACCCTCCTGCATCGCCAATTCCATGATGCTCTCCACCGGGAGTGAGTAATTCCTTCGTAGGCTCGCTGGTCGGTGAGGAGTTGGATGAGATTCATCATGTAATTAAGTTAGTTTTGTTAGGGCTTGATCCCTAGTATCCATTATGTTCGGAGATTGATGTTGGTATGACTTTGCTATGCTTAATGCTTGACACTTTGGGCCCGGGTGCCATGATTCCAGATCTGAACCGTTTATACTATCACCATTATATCTATGTTCTAGATCCGATCTTGCAAGTCATAGTCACTTATTACGTGTTATGATCCGTAAACCCTGTAGTGACAATATGCGGGATACTTTCCGGTGATTACCGTAATTTGAGGAGTTCATGTATTCATTATGTGTTAATGCTTTGTTCTGGTACTCGGAGGCCTTAATATCCCTAGTTTTCATTTGGACCCCGCTGCCACGGGAGGGTAGAACAAGAGATGTCATACAAGTTCTTTTCGTAAGCACGTATGACTATTTACGGAATGCATACCTACATTATATTTATGAATTCGAGCTAGTGCTGTATCGCCCTAGGTTGTAACTGTCGGATGATGAATATCATCCAACAAATTGCCGATCCAATGCCTACGATTTTCCTACATATTGATCTTGCTAAGTTACTACTGCTGTTGTTACTATTGCTACTGCTACAAAACTATTACTATCACTGGTACCGTTACTGTTGCTGCTACCACTACTATCAAAGCTATCATATTATTGTGCTAATGATCACTTTGCTGTAGATAATTAATCTCCAGGTGTGATTGAATTGACAACTCAGTTGCTAATACTTGCAAATATTCTTTGGCTCCCCTTGTGTCGAATCTATAAATTTGGGTTGAATACTCTATGCTCAAAAACTGTTGCGATCCCCTGTACTTGTGGGTTATCACTCAAGTACGCCTATTAATGTTGAAAGCAATGTTATCCAAACCATGACACCGGAGGAACACATAAAAGAAACCTCCCGAAACACTCCAGAATCTTGAAAAAGGGAGGTACGTGATACGGTAAGTAAACCGACTCCGAAAAATCCGCAAAAATATTTTTTATCAGTTTTGGAATATTACAAAAATTAGGAAAATAAGAAACAACCAGGAAGGCAGCCCTGGCGGGAACAAGACACCAGGGCGCGCCTGGGTACCTTCCAACTCTTTTTCTTCCGTTTGCTTGTCCCCCAAGATAAAAATCTTTATATACCCCCCGAACCTATTACCACCGTATCGCGGAGAAATCATATGTTCTTCTTTCTCGTTGCTTTTCTGACAGATCTAGATCACCATGGCCACTCCGAGCTCCTCCAAGGACAAGTTCTTCGAGAGGGTAATTAACCCCTACTTGTCGGAGGTGACGAAGCACCCTCAAACTATCGAGATGCGTGAGGGGGTGCTCCACATCCGGGATGTTCAAGGGCCCAAGGGGAAGGGAACCGCGGAGGCCAGGCTCGAAGCCATGGAGCAGGAGGTTTTCAAGTGCAAGGGGATGGTGGAGCGCGGACTCAACGCCAACCACCACATGATTACGGATTTCACCCATGATCACAAGGTGGATGGTCGGTCTATGAAGGACGTCATCTTCACCCTCAACGAGCAAATCAACTTCCTACAAAGCCAGATCTACGATCTCCAAAATCAAGTCTTTTTTATATGAGGCAAGATTTAAAGGTATGAGTTTGGCTGCCAGTTGTAGGACTCGTGAGACCCATGCTTCTTCTTATGATGGTGAGCCGCTGCCATGGAAGCCGGAGGATAAACCTGCTACCTCATCACCACCACCGCCATCACCTTCTTCACCACCAAAGGAGACTTGAGTATCGGGTATGGGCACTCCCCTTGGCTTGTACCAAGCTTGGGGGAGGTGCCCCGGTATCGTATCACACCACTTCTTTTGCCTTTATTTATCTTAGTTCAATCTTTAGTTACCTTTTGCATTGGTTGAATAAAATTTTAGTTTGATCTCTCTTTGAGAGTTTGCTTAGTGATGATCTACCTATCTATGTAATGGTGTGCAAGATATACAATAAAGCTTAGTTCGAGTTTTGCTTTCTTTGCCTTTTTGTTCCAATCAAAATAAAGGAAAATAAATGAAAAAGATCATATGCTAATCTTACGTTAAGTAATGACATCACATAAGGAAAAGTATAAGTAGTAAAATTTATTGGAGATTGACAAGCATAGCATTGGTCAATGATGCAATTCATGAAAGAATTAATAAGGGAAGAGAAGATTCAGATGCAAATACACTATCTTGGACATCTTTTATGATTGTGACCCCCCACCAAAATATTATATGCCAAAATTGTTGACGTTGGACAAGGAAGACAACGTGATGACTTATGTTTGTTCATATTCACATAGAAGTTATATTTTCATAGATCCTTTAACATGTGGTGCTTGCTCAATATCTTTTCTAGCCAAAAATTCTGTACTAAGTAGAGATACTACTTGTGCATCCAAAAACCCTTAAACCCAAAATCCTTTTCGAGAGTCCACCATACCTACCTATGGATTGAGTAAGATCCTTCAAGTAAGTTGTCATCAGTGCAATAAGGAAATACAAAGTGCTTCTAAATATGTTGGATCATTTAGTGTAAGGGAAAATTGAGCGTTGTATGAACTTGTGATGGCAAAATAATAAAAGCGACAGACTGCATAATAAACGTTGCTATCACAAGGGGCAATATAATATGACGTTCTTTTGCACTAAGAGATTGAGCATGCAAACCAAAAAGCGCATGACAACCTCTGCTTCCCTCTGCAAAGGGCCTATCTTTTAATTTTATGTATTTACTTTTATGCAAGAGTCAAAGTATTCTTCCCTATTCCTTTTTATTTTCTCTTTTTGCAAGCATCATGTGGTGAGGAAAGATCTATAGGCACATATATCCAGTTGGATATGGATGAGCATTAGTTATTATTGTTGACATCGCCCTTGAGGTGAATACATTGGGAGGCGAAACTATAAGCCCCTATCTTTCTATGTGTCCGGCTGAAACTTTTTGTTCGTGGGTATGCGGTGAGTACTGTTAGCAATCATAGAAGACTATATGATGGTTGAGTATGTGGACTTGCCTAAAGGCTCCGATACAAGACCCTTCCTCAAAAGATGATGAATTGTAGTTGCAAAGTTGACTGAGAACATAGTTTGTTGGTTTTCAGTAGAGTTTATGCTTCTACTTCGATATTGTGATGATTTGTTACTTGTGCATAAGAAATTGTATGATAAAGCTATGTGGTAATGTGTTATAATAAAGTTTGTTGTTGTTACAATAATATGCATGATGCTTCCACTGGTGCGCGTCGGTCCTAAACAAACGGTTTTTAACCCCTTTCCGCGACGGCATTCGGAACCGTCGCCAAGTGAGTGTGGGCGATAGGGGGTCCTTCCCACACGACCCAGAAACTGTTGAGGATATGCCCTCCTGGCACACACGCTCGGCAAAATGAGGTCGTGTGCGACCGATGAGCACTCAAATACAGAAATACGTACAATACTGCTAAAAAAATACAATTATACAGGCGAAATCATTTCCGGTCGTAAGTACATCCCACATAGTCAGTCACCACTAAACATTTATGTTCGTCTATACATCCCACACAGTCACTACAAGGAAAATGTTTGCGCAAGGTGGCGTAACGCAAACAGTTTTGAAGAGAACGTCGTGTGTGATTGTTCATTGATCCAACACGGTTTATTCCTAGAAACTGTGTGCGTTGCCTGAGATCATCGCCCACGGTGGTTTCTCATTAACCGTTTGCAATAGGAAAACCCAATTAGCGAGCTAATTGGCCAATTAGCGGGCTAATTGCCCTATTATTAATAATCCATTTACTAATCTAATTGACATTCATATTAAGCACATAATTTATTCCATTTCTATATTAAGGAAGCAAGATTTCATAATTGAAATACATCAGAGTACAACATGATATAGCTTCGGCACTCAGCTACCCCATTACACAACTGCACCAGCGGCAAGTTTCACATGCAACATCTAGAACCTTTAGAAATTATCATCATAGACGGTACATAGAGAGATGCATCTCATCTGGAAAACTGCTGAAGCGGAAGGCGAATATTGAGCCTTCATTCATGTTGAAGGTCTTTGCAACTTTAGGCCAGTGCCTGTGGATGATTGACCGTCCATCCTTCGACCTCTTCAGGAACACTTCAATATTGAACCGTGGGTGTTATATGAAAACTTTCCTCGCCTCCTGACCACAGAGGTGGTTTGAGAGGTAATCATCAGTGAAGCCTGAAAACAAGGATGTGCATAAATATCTTCTCTATATTGGAAATGGGGAAAAAGAATACAAAAAGGCAACGCATAATAGTTAGTACCATCATGTAAACCTCAGTGCTTCCCATTGTTTCCCTCCAAAACATATAAGGTAGTTAGTCATCAGGTTAAGTAAAGGTTCGCATGCTATCAGTAAAATATGCTGATGATAAATAAGCACATCGCAGATTCATCAGATTAATTCAAGCCACATGGAAAACCCATTTATCCAAACCAAGCATGATTAAGAACTAGGAAATATAGCACTTGTATATGTTTCTCATGTATTAAGTGCAGCCAAATTCGATTTATTCCTCACATGGTATACAATAACAGAATGCAGCCACAACAATTGAACATCGCATTACAGAATTGAACCAAGCAGTTAACTAAACACCACAACAAATGAACCATACGTTAACTGAGCACCACATTGCACAATATAACATACTCCTAATAGAAGATCAAACAGTTAACTAAACCAAGAATGCTTAACAACTTGGAAATATAGCAATTGTATTTGTTTCTCATGTATTTAGTACAGCCAAATTCGATTTATTCCTCACATGGTATACAATAAGAGAATGCGGCCACATCTTGAACATCGCATTGCAGAATTGAACCAAGCAGTTAACTAAACACCACAACAAATGAACCAAACGTTAACTGAGCACCACATTGCACAATATAACATACTCCTAATAGAAGATCAGACAGTTAACCAAACCAAGCATGCTTAACAACTTGGAAATATAGCAATTGTATTTGTTTCTCATGTATTTAGTACAGCCAAATTTGATTTATTCCTCACATGGTATACAATAACAGAATGCAGCCACAGCAATTGAACATCGCATTGCAGAATTGAACCAAGCAGTTGACTAAACACCACAACAAATGAACCAAACGTTAACTGAGCACCACATTGCACAATATAACATACTCCTAATAGGAGAACAGACAGTTAACCAAACCAAGCATGCTTAACAACTTGGAAATATAGCAATTGTATTTGTTTCTCATGTATTTAGTACAGCCAAATTCGATTTATTTCTCACATGGTATACAATAACAGAATCTAGCCACAACAATTGAACATCGCATTGCACAATTGAACCAAGCAGTTAACTGAACACCACAACAAGTGAACCAAGCCACAACAAATGAACCAAGCAGTTAACTAAACACCAATTGAACAATATAACATACTCCTAATAGAAGATCAGACAATTAACTAAACCAAGCATGCTTAACAACTTGGAAATATTGCACCCTGAAGAATTGAACATCACATTTGCAGAATTGAACCAAGCAGTTAATTGAACACCACATTGCACGACATATAGAACATATACACTATAGCAGAAGATTGCATGGCGAAAGTAGATAACACAATTCACTAGAATTTGTTAAGGAAAGGCAGTAGCTAGCAAACTGAACATGGGT
This sequence comes from Triticum aestivum, assembly GCF_018294505.1. Classification (NCBI taxonomy): domain Eukaryota; kingdom Viridiplantae; phylum Streptophyta; class Magnoliopsida; order Poales; family Poaceae; genus Triticum; species Triticum aestivum. The sequence goes on along the minus strand of NC_057808.1, from coordinate 68,240,812 downwards.
CCTTATAGTGAGCTAATAAGACAAGCTACTCATCATTGTCGGAGATATCGATGACAATTGGCTCCTTGGACATGGAAGAGGGCGAGGCCTCCGCATCGTGGGTGCCCTCGTTGTAGTGGTAAGTTGCCTGAGCCGCTCCGGGCACCAACCTGCTGGCTCTCGAGATGACGTAAGCACGTGCACGCTCAGAAAACACCTCATAGTCTTCATCGAAGGCACCGACGGTGGCCTCGAGAAAATGCCACGAAGTGTCGTTTAAAGCAGCCAACCGCGTCGCGGCGTCGGCGGGCAAGGCGTCAACGGTGGCCTCGACGGCTAGGTGCTCCTCCAAGATCTGGGGGTTGGCACTAATGGCAGCCATCGTGACCTCATCCGCGCGTGCAGCCGCGATTTGCTTCTCCGCTGCCAAATGCTCCTTGAGGTCCTGGCTATACTGCGTGCACCATGGCTTAGGTCGGCGCTTATTTGGTGGAGGGGTCGGTGATTTGGGTGGAAGGTGTCGCGCTCGCGCCGACGGTCGGGGCATGTGGGATGTGGAAGGAGGAGGAGGATGGGGGTCGAGTGTGGATTACCTGCCTGGATAGACGAGGCCGAGCAGTGTGAAGGAGGGTCGCCGGCGAGGAGGCGGCAGCGCTGCAAGCAAGGAGTGAAGGTTTCAACTTGGAAAGGAAGGCGGAAAGGGGGGGGAATGTGGCTTTTGGTAAGGGGGAGGGGGCGGGGAGGTAGATATTTCCGCGGAAGCCAAAAATTTGGAATCGCTTCGGACAAAAAACTGGCGCGCAAAATGTCATCACACACGGTCCCTTATTCAGACACGGTCCGAAGATATTTTGTGCTGCATCTCACACGGTTGGTTATAACAAACTGTGTGGGATCTACTTGATTTTTCGTCTTGATTTGAATTACATAATGGGGTCGCAGCGTCCATGGACAGTGTTTGAATTGCTAGAACTTTTATCTGCAGTGATCATAAAAGAATTGGAATTATTCAGGGTTTGTTCGGACATTTTTATGCATTAAGTGAGTTTTCAATGCATTTATGTGCATAATTCAAATTTGAACTACATGCACATGCTCCAGTGCATATAAATTCGTTGAAAAATCAAATCTTTGTCCTTGGGTGCATGCTTAGGTCCCATGCAAGAAATGGGAATGAATTTCAAACACCATGGCACCGTTGATTGCCGGCAAAACATTGAGATGCCCGTTTTTTAAATTCTAGTAAATCCAAAACTCGTCTGAAATTCATGAAACTTGGCATGCTATCATGGAGTGGCATCAACATGTCGTGGTACAAATTTTGTCCCATTTGCGGCAGGTTTGGGTCTATGCTTCTCACAAATCGGAGCTTCTCACAACAAGCATGATGGTTTTCGGTAGGGAACGTCCCACCTTTGGGGATGAAACGATATCCATTGCCTCTTATTGCTTTCAAGTTTTTTTCTCGTGTCAACATAGAACAACATGAGTGTTGTGTGAATTTTTGTGAACTTTTGGGGTTTGTTTGGATATTTTTATGCATTAACTGAGTTTTCAATGCATTTATGTGCATAATTCAAATTTGAACTACATGCGCATGCTCCAGTGCATATAAACTGGTTGAAAATCAAATATGTGTCCTTGGGTGCATGCTTAGATCCCATGCAAGAAATGGGAATGAATATCAAACACCAGGGCACCGTTGATTGCCGGAAAAACATTGAGATGCCTAGTTTTTAAATTCTAGTAAATCCAAAACTCGTCTGAAATTCATGAAACTTGGCATGCTATCATGGAGCGGCATCAACATGCCGAGGTACAAATTTTGTCCCATTTAGGGCAGGTTTGGGTCTATGCTTCTCACAAACCGGAGCTTCTCACAACAAGCATGATGGTTTTCGGTAGGGAATGTCCCACCTTTGGGGACGAAACGATATCCATTGCCTCTTATTGCTTTCAATTTTTTTTCTCGTGTCAACATAGAACAACAGGAGTGTTGTGTGAATTTTTGTGATTTTTTGGGGTTCGTTTGGACATTTTTATGCATTAACTGAGTTTTCAATGCATTTATGCGCATAATTCAAATTTGAACTACATGCGCATGCTCCAGTGCATATAAACTGGTTGAAAAATCAAATATGTGTCCTTGGGTGCGTGCTTAGGTCCCATGCAAGAAATGGGAATGAATTTCAAACACTAGGGCATCGTTGATTGCCGGCAAAACATTGAGATGCCTGGTTTTTAAATCCCAGTAAATCCAAAACTCGTCTGAAATTCATGAAACTTGGCATGCTATCATGGAGCGGCATCAACATGCCGTGGTACAAATTTCGTCCCATTTGGGACAGGTTTGGGTCTATGCTTCTCACAAACCGGAGCTTCTCACAACAAGCATGATGGTTTTCGGTAGGGAACGTCCTACCTTTGGGGACGAAACGATATCCATTGCCTCTTATTGCTTTCAAATTTTTTTCTCGTGTCAACATAGAACAACAGGAGTGTTGTGTGAATTTTTGTGATTTTTCGGGGTTCGTTTGGACATTTTTATCCATTAACTGAGTTTTCAATGCATTTATGCACATAATTCAAATTTGAACTACATGCGCATGCTCAGTGCATATAAACTGGTTGAAAAATCAAATCTGTGTCCTTGGGTGCATGCTTAGGTCTCATGCAAGAAATGGGAATGAATTTCAAACACTAGGGTACCGTTGATTGCCGGCAAAACATTGAGATGCCTGGTTTTTAAATCCTAGTAAATCCAAAACTCGTCTGAAATTCATGAAACTTGGCATGCTATCATCGAGCAGCATCGACATGCCGTGGTACAATTTTTGTCCCATTTGGGGCAGGTTTGGTTCTATGCTTCTCACAACAAGCATGATGGTTTTCGTTTGGGAACGTCCCACCTTTGGGGACGAAACGATATCCATTGCCTCTTATTGCTTTCAATTTTTTTTCTCATGTCAACATAGAACAACAGGAGTGTTGTGTGAATTTTTGTGATTTTTCAGGGTTCGTTTGGACATTTTTATGCATTAACTGAGTTTTCAATGCATTTATGCGCATAATTCAAATTTGAACTACATGCACATGCTCCAGTGCATATAAATTGGTTGAAAATCAAATATGTGTCCTTGGGTGCATGCTTAGGTCCAATGCAAGAAATGGGGATGAATTTCAAACACCAGGGCACCGTTGATTGCCGGCAAAACATTGAGATGCCTGGTTTTTAAATCCTAGTAAATCAAAACTCGCCTGAAATTCATGAAACTTGGCATGCTATCATGGAGTGGCATCAACATGCCGTGGTACAAATTTTGTGCCATTTGGGGCAGGTTTGGGTCTATGCTTCTCACAAACCGAAGCTTCTCACAACAAGCATGATGGTTTTCGGTAGGGAACGTCCCACCTTTGGGGACGAAACGATATCCATTGCCTTTTATTGCTTTCAATTTTTTTTCTCATGTCAACATAGAACAACAGGAGTGTTGTGTGAATTTTTGTGATTTTTCGGGGTTCGTTTGGACATTTTTATGCATTAACTGAGTTTTCAATGCATTTATGTGCATAATTCAAATTTGAACTACATGCGCATGCTCCAGTGCATATAAATTGGTTGAAAAATCAAATCTGTCTCCTTGGGCGCATGCTTAGGTCTCATGCAAGAAATGGGAATGAATTTCAAACACCAGGGCACCGTTGGTTGCCGGCAAAACATTGAGATGCCTGGTTTTTTAATTCTAGGAAATCTAAAACTCGTCTGAAATTCATGAAACTTGGGATGCTATCATGGAAGGGCACCCGACATGCTGTGGTATTTTTCGTGTCCATTTTGAGAGAAGGCGCACTCGAATAATGACAGCCAACAAAGTCATTTTGAAAAAAATAGCTGCCACTTTAATATCTCAAATGTTTGTATAATTAAAACTGTGTGCGTTCGGTTAACCATTCACGTGACGCCACATGTCTTAGTTTTAATGGCTATAGGAGGTGCCGTGTGGACAGCTGCTTGACTGAACGGGAGGCGTGCGAGCGCTGTCCGGTGCGCAGGCTCACCGGGAAGCGTACAAGCTATTCAACGCAGGATTTGTGCATCTCTTCAACGCAAACGGTTCAGAATACGGTATGCAAATTAAAGCCAGACTTCGGCGCTAAGCCAAGAGACACTGCGATTTGTCAAAATATGCAGCTAAAAATCAATATCACTATCTATTTTCTGCAACTAAAATTCAGTAATTAAGCATAGATTTCATTCATACTAGAGATTAAGCAGTCGTTCTCACCGGGAAGCGAGACAGCCTTGGACCGCCGCCCGCCTCGCTCCCACTGGTCTATATTAATGGCGCCGCCGAGCGGCCGCACCCCCCATCCTCGCCACACACACAATTCCTCTCTCTCTCTCTCTCTCTCTCTCTCCGCCCGCATCCTCGACGCCGCTCTGAGTCCTCAAAGCTGTCAGTGTACGAGGATGCCGCCGAAGCGCCCCATCGGAGGGAGTGGCGACGCCGGGGCTGCTGAAGCACCGGAGCACGGCGCGAATATGGAGACAGAGGTTCCCGTCCCCACCGACGAGGTGGAGAACGAGGCTGCCAACAAGCGGAGGCGGATCAAGAAAGAACTGCAAGCGACTCCAGCATGCCTAGACCCGATGATATGTTGATAGTCATCATACCCCTCCTCCCAATCAGAAATTAGGCGAGGACAGCCGCCGTTTCTCGGCGGTGGCGCACCCTATGGCTCCACACCCCTGTCGACCTCCTCCACGCCCACAAGCTCTGCCATGGCTATCGCCAAAGCTTGGATGCGTTCTCCCAGATCCTCGGCAGTCACCATGGCCCAATCATAGGCCTTATCGAGGGCAAGTTTCATTCCAATGGCAAGGAGCGAGCCAAGCTTGACGATTGGTTCCGATCCCGCGCCATAGATCAGCTCGAGAAGCTAAGTTCTAATGATGGGCATATGAGCTTGTTGCCAACGTCCGCGCTCTGCTTCGCGCCCACGCAGCGCCTCGCCAAGTTCATGAACTGCCATTCCCCCCCCCCTTAATGAGGCGCCCACTCTTTTTCTACCACGACTGAAGCACCTCGAGCTCGTTCTCGATCGCATCCCAAAGGATGACATGGAGCGCCTGCTCCGCGGCTGTACTGCACTACAGTTCCTTCGTCTTCAGACGATGAATTGGTCGAGTACCTTGCACATCACCTCCAGGACTCTCCGCACTATTTATGTGTGTTGCTGGTGCTGCAACGAGAGATCACAAAAGGTGGACCACAATATGGTCATCCAGGACACACCTTCACTTGAGAGATTACTTGTAGTTGATCAACAAGGTCCAACAAGAATCAATGGCATTTCTGTGCTGAAACTGAAAGCGGTGGCACTACAAAAAAAGACACATCCGTGACATTTTGGGCCGAACAAAAAAATTCTGTCATACTTATGACACTTCTATGACGATAATTGTGACAAAACCCGGTATCATCATAGATGTGGTGGGCTCCTACTTCTATGACAAAAAATCATGACAGAAAATTGGTTTTTTCGTCCTGGGCGGGCTGGAGACGCAACTGCATGACATTCTTTGGGCCGTCCATGACGGAAAAAACCATGGTAGAAGCGAGGGCGAGGAAAATATCGGGGTGTTCCCGGTTACGGTGGGTGGTCGGGGCCGAGCGATGCGCGTTTCTCTCGTACACGCACGCGCGTGGGTGCGAGGCGTTGGGCTCTAACTGAACCCGAGCGAGGCGTTGGGCTCTAACTGAACCCGAGCGATTGCACTGCAGGCTACGCGTTACTGAACCCGAGCGATCGATCGATGGCTGTTAACTGAACCCGATCGAGCGATTCCTTCGCTACTGCTGCTAACTGAAGCCGATCGATGCT
>NC_057808.1:68210685-68234812 GCF_018294505.1 Triticum aestivum | reverse complement strand
ACAGTTCCCGGGTGGGGTGGATGAACAGGACCCCGTGGTGTTGCCTCTGGATGAACAGGACACTGATCGATCAAGTCGGTTGGGGATGGATGAACAGGACCCCGTGGAGGGCTTGATGAAAACAGTAGCCCGTGGAGGGATGGTTGAACAGGAGCCCATGGAGAGGGCTGGTTGAACAATAGCCGGTGGAGTAGTGCGCAGTGGAGGCTGGATGAACAGGAGCCCGTGGATGAACAGTCGTAGGTGGAGGCTGGAGGAGGTCGACGGTGGATGAACATGGAGGGGGTCGACGGTGGAGATGAACAGTATCCCGTGGAGTCCCGTTTTGCGATATGCCACACCCCTCCCGATGAACAGGACCCCCGTTTCGACCGTAGCGCTCCAACACAAGTCCGTTTCCTCCGTTTTGTGGTACGCCACACCCCTCCCAATCAACAGGACCCCCGTTTCGACCGTAGGAGGTCCGTTTCCTCCGTTTTGTGGTACACCAGACCCCTCCCGATGAACATGATCCCGTTTCGAACATGGCCGGTCGAACACAAGGCCATTTCCTCCGTTCTGCGGTACGCCAGGCCTCGTTTCCATCGGCTATTCCGTCCAAGCCGGTTGGCTCCCACGCGCTCCGTTGCCTCCCGATGAACACGGCGCATTTCGTTGCCTCCCCATGAACACGACGAGGACGCGGTTTCTCCGTTCCGACCCAGCCATGTACACGAGCCCTGGCCGTACGTACGCGCGAGTAGGCGTTCGAGACCCCGCCCGTATGTACGTACGTGGCTGTATTTACTTTCTTGCACCCTGTCCGCTGTACGTACGTGTACATGCTATGTGCGCGCCTCTACTACAACATGTGCGCGCCTCTACATCGACCAGTATGTACGTACACGTCCGCGACCAGAATGACAACGCTACGTACGCTTCGACTAGGTGGGTCCCGACTGTCAGGCACTGATACGTCCATTTTGCATCATGCTTTTATACTGATATTTATTGCATTATGGGCTGTTATTACACATTATGTCACAATACTTATGCCTATTCTATCTTATTTTACAAGGTTTACACAAGGAGGGAGAATGCCGGCAGCTGGAATTCTAGGCTGGAAAAGGAGCAAATATTAGAGACCTATTCTGCACAACTCCAAAAGTCCTGAAACTCCACGAAAGTTGTTTTTGGAAATAATAAAAATACTGAGCGGAAGAAATATCAGAGGGGGCCCACACCCTGGCCACGAGGGTGGGGGGCCCGCCCTACCCCCCCTGGGCGCGCCCCCTGCCTCGTGGGCCCCCTGTTGGCCCTCCGGTGCCCATCTTCTGCTATATGAAGTCTTTTGTCCGAAGAAAAATCAGAAGCAAGCTTTCGGGACGAGACTCCGCCGCCACGAGGCGGAACCTTGGCGGAACCAATCTAGGGCTCTGGCGGAGCTGTTCTGCCGGGGACACTTCCCTACGGGAGGGGGAAATCATCGCCATCGTCATCACCAACGCTCCTCTCATCGGGAGGGGGCCAATCTCCATCAACATCTTCACCAGCACCATCTCCTCTCAAACCCTAGTTCATCCCTTATATCCAATTCTTGTCTCTAAGTCTGTGATTGGTACCTGTAGGTTGCTAGTAGTGTTGATTACTCCTTGTAGTTGATGCTAGTTGGTTTGTTTGGTGGAAGATCATATGTTCAGATCCTATATGCATATTAATACTCCTCTGATTATGAACATGAATATGCTTTGTGAGTAGTTACGTTTGTTCCTGAGGACATGGGAGAAGTCTTGCTATTAGTAGTCATGTGAATTTGGTATTCGTTCGATATTTTGATGAGATGTATGTTGTCTCTCCTCTAGTGGTGTTATGTGAACGTCGACTACATGACACTTCACCATTATTTGGGCCTAGAGGAAGGCATTGGGAATTAATAAGTAGATGATGGGTTGCTAGAGTGACAGAAGCTTAAACCCTAGTTTATGCGTTGCTTCGTAAGGGGCTGATTTGGATCCATATGTTTCATGCTATGGTTAGGTTTACCTTAATACTTGTTTTGTAGTTGCAGATGCTTGCAATAGGAGTTAATCATAAGTGGGATGCTTGTCCAAGTAAGGACAACACCCAAGCACCGGTCCACCCACATATCAAATTATCCAAGTACCGAACGCGAATCATATGAACGTGATGAAAACTAGCTTGACGATAATTCCCATGTGTCCTCGGGAGCGCTTTTCTCTATATAAGAGTTTGTCCAGGCTTGTCCTTTGCTACAAAAAGGATTGGGACACCTTGCTGCACTTTATTTACTTTTGTTACTTGTTGCTCGTTACAAATTATCTTATCACAAAACTATCTGTTACCTATAATTTCAGTGCTTGCAGAGAATACCTTGCTGAAAACCGCTTATCATTTCCTTCTGCTCCTCGTTGGGTTCGACACTCTTACTTATCGAAAGGACTACGATAGATCCCCTATACTTGTGGGTCATCAGGCACTTCCTTGCGTGCGAAGATGTAGCTAGTGGGTCCCAACAGTCAAGGGGGCGAATCGTTTTTTTTGCCCAGATGCACTTCCTTGCGTGTGAAGATGTAGTTGGTGGGTCCCAACAGTCAAGGGGAAACGTTTTTTCATGAAATACGGTGGCCCGTCCGGTGGGTCCCCGCTGTCAGGTGGAGGAATAGTTATTTTGCGCGTAATAAGGAGGCACTTCCTTGCTGCGGCCGTGGACCCAGCTGTCAGCCTCTCCACGTATAGTCCACGTTCGATGGAAGCCGTTCCTTGACCACATTGACCACGCCGCGCCGACAGCACCAGGGCGGTGGACGACGGCGAGGCCTAGGAAGGGACGACACGGAGCCGGGGAAGACGCGAGAGTGGATGCCCACGCGTAGAGGAGTATGAGGGTTCACTGGTTCGCTGCGGTGTGAGGCTGCCGTCGCCGCAGAATAACAGGGGGTGTGGGTGAGTAGAGGGATGGCCTGGCTAGCGGTGGGAGTAGTAGGGGGCAGTGAGGCCTGCGCCGCATTGCAGCCGGCCACGAGAGGCAGGAGCACGAGGCACGACCGACGCTGGTTTGGGCGGCTGGAGCAAGAAGACCAGAGGTTGAAGAAGCACTACGGCCGTTGGATGGACATCGTACGGTCACTGGAGCTAGAATCGTGCATATTGACTAAGTTGACAAAACCCTCCGTCCCCGTCAACTTAGTAGGCCCACAAGTCAGCCTGCCACTATACTGGGTCCCAGCTAGCAGGGGGAGTATTCCTTTTTTTGTGCGTAATAAGGAGGCACTTCCTTGCGTGCGAAGATATAGCTGGTGGGTCCGAGCTGTCAGCGGCGGTAACGTTTTTTCGCGAAATACAGAGGCCCTTTCGGTGGGTCCCAAATGTTAGGTGGAGGAATCATTATTTTGCGCGTAATAAGGAGGCATTTCCTTGTGTGCGGCCGTGGACCCAGCTGTCAGCCTCTCCACGTACAGTCCACTTCAGATGTATGTCGGTCGTTGACCACGTTGACCAGGCCGCGCCAAGAGCACCAGGGCGGTGGACGATGGCGAGGCCTAGGAAGGGAACGACACGAAGCCAGGGAAGACTCGGCAGTTGTTTCCCATGCAGAGGGGAGTACGACTGTACGAGGGTTTACTGGTTCGTCTACCATCGCCGGAGAATAACAGTAGGTGTGGGTGAGTAGAGGGATGGCTAGGCATGGGAGTACGATGGGGCGGTGAGGTCTGCGCGGCAGCACAGCCGGCAGCGGGGAGGAGGGAGCAGGCAGTCCCGCCGGCGCTTGTTTGAGCAGCTGGAGCAGGAAGAGCAGAGATTGAAGAAGCACGACAGCCGTTGGATGGACATCCAACAGTTCACTGCTTGTGCGTCAACCTTTTTTTAGGAAAGCCTCAAATCTGTGGAAAACAGCATACAACCCATCTGCCATTATTTCTAATAATTTACAGCCCATTTGCTAATTTTTAAGGGTTTTTTTTGGAGCCCATATTCTTTTTGTTAGCATTACAACCCATATTGTGGCCACGGTTAAAAAATTATACAAAATTTTGCATATTTCGGTGCGGTCCGAACTGTTTTTAATCTCGAAATTTCGAGTCACATTCAAACTGATTTTAAAAATAAATGTATATCAATATAAAATCCAACAAATTTTCCACGCATAAAAATCAATGCATATTTAAAATCTCGAAATGAAAAAAAGAAATTTGAAACTAATTGCCGGTTTGATGTGTTTTAAAAATGTACATCGCATTTCTCATTACCGATAGGCCGTTTTCTCGGCCAGCCGAATGAAGCTATCCTTGTTTTGAAAGATTTGCAGCCCAACAGGCCCAACAAAGCAACTTACTTGGCAAATCACAAAAAAAACTGGGCTAGCCATTTTCAGAAAGAAAAAAAAACTACTGGGCTGGTCTGTGGTAAACATAAAAGAGAAGGCTGTGTAGACAGGCCAGAGTGCCCCGCACAGCCCAGTTGACACCCTGCTTCCGTCTCGAAAACAAATTAGATAAATGCCACTCCAATTATGGCGATTTATAAAAATGCCACTGCAATTTCCAAATTTTGAAAAATGCCACTGCAATTTTTGCAAACTTTGGAAAACGCCACTGCAATTTGCAAACTTTGAAAAACGCCACTCCAGGCTTCCAAAAATGCCACTGGAAATGGCATGAAATGGCATTTTTCAAAGTTTGGAAATTGCAGTGGCATTTCTCGGAAACACCAGATTTGGAGTGGCATTTACCAAATTAACCCAAAACAAAAATAATTGGGCGAGCTGCTGGGTCCTTGGTGTCAGCCGCTCGTTGTGCAATTCTCTCGTTTATTGACTATGTTGACAATGGCATGGGACCCAGATGTCAGAAATCCATTAGGAGGAGCCATTTTTTATTGGCTTGAAATAAGGAGGCACTTGCTTGCGTACTGCCATGACCTTGGTGGGTCCCTGCTGTCATCCTCTCCACGTACAATCATCTCCTGATTGTGTACGCGTCAACTTGGTAGGCCCACAAGTCAGCCTCTAACCCGTGGAGGACAAATACAACCCATTTAAAAAATAACAGCCCATTCCATACATTCAAACGGAAAGTTCAACATTCAGAGCAAAGTAACAGGTCTGATCCACATATAGAGTACTGAACTTCCACGTTGACAACCATCATAGCCAAGTTAACTATCTACTCCCACTAATACTCTAGTAGCGTACAAGTACTAACTTACTCTTAGCTAACTAGACGATGCCAGCCGCCATCTGTGGTACACGATAAACGCCGGCACCGGCGTCCTCCACCTCGCCTCGGAATTGCCAGAGGTGCGATAGGGCGCGTTGCTTGCGCGCGTTGGCCCTTTCCATGCCGGCGTGGTCCACCGAAGCTTCGACTTCTAGGCGGGAAACCCACTTGACGAGCTGGTAGTAAAAATCGGCGTCGCGAACGTGTGCGTGCCCGACAGCCTCCAGGGCTATTTGCCAGGCGCCGGCCTCCACGTAGTCGGCCCAGTTGCGGGCGCTCTGCTCGCGACTCAGAGCGTCGGTGCGCTGCTACTCCATGTCCCGCTGGCGGCGCAAATCGGCGATACGCTGCTCCTCCGCCAATCGGTCGCGCTCCAACAACTCCTGCTCCTCCGCCAGGCGGTCGCGCTCCAATAAGTCCTCGATCTCCGCATTGCCATCTAAAGACCGATAGAATGCCTCCTCCCTCCGTCTGCCTTCCGGTGAAAAACCAAACACTAGTTCCGGCGGTGACCACCTCCAGCCTCGCCTATCACGGACGGGCGGGGGCATGGTGGACGTGGCGAGAGCGAGGATAAGTGGCAAGCGACGTCGGGCCGGTGGGGGCTTATGAGGATAGGGCGAGTTGGGTCACGGTGCCACCGGAGAAGGCCGGGAAACAGTACTTATAGGCGGAAGGTAGCGCGACGGTCATCAGAATTCAATGCATAATTAAGCAGGCATGGCTTAGCGCGCCAGCTTGCCGTGGAAAACTAGAGAAACTGAAATTATGACTGTGTCGTCCCGTCCCGTTTGTGCTGGGTCGCACGCCGGCATGATGGTCAAACGAGTGCACTCGAATCATCTCCCTCCTTGTTAATAATGATTCCACGGATTTAAAAGGCCCGCAACAATTAAAGCGCATCTTTTTTTGCATCAGTTAGCTTCCTTAATTACGGCCGGCTGCATGCAGGCACTCAAAATCGCTCGCAGCTAGTATGCGGAGCAGCATGCAACGAGTCGCAGCCGAGGCCATTAGTTCATGAACTTTAGCTGGGAGATAAGGCATTTGCGAATGTTTTCGCTGGCAGTTTCTTTAGATTCGCATGGCATTTTCTTCAGAGCAGCTTGTCAGTTTCTGCAGAGGTAGGCATCTTTATTAAAAAAACCGCCACTTTGGATCTTGCGTCGCAACTAAAACTGCCAGGAGCACATTAGTAGGCTAGCTAGTGATCAATCAGTAACTTGTAAACACTGAGCGAACAGAAATAAGGAACTGTTAATGCATCTCAATGATTCACAGATCATATACAAATATGTAGCTCCAAAAGCAAAGATCAGCCACTTCGGATCTTGCGTCGCAACTAAAACCAACTAGTACGATTCCCATACATAAGATCAACATGTTAATGCATCTCAATGATTCATAGATCATATACAAATATGTAGCTCCAAAAGCAAAGATCTAGAAAAAACATCTGTTCTTCCTACTAACATGGATGCTTCTCTTGGCCAACATTCAGTATAGACTGAAAGACAAATTTTTTTGTGAAGTCTACAATTCCTCTTGCAAACGTAAGTGGTTTCACCAACAGCTGGAACCATGAGAATGAACCACACATGATGGAGGAACATCCACTGCAATATGATTTGGTCTTCTCTCGATCACACGGCGAGACTACTTTCGGAATACAAACTTTAACTTAGGCAAAATGATGCCCATTGTATAATCAGACCAAAGCAATGAAGCACCTAGTGTTGGCCAATAAATAGTATCGTACTACTTTTCTGCAGTCCATGAAGTGACTATCCAATCTTTCTGTGTCTATTTTCAAATGACACTGCATGCAGTGACTATACTATTCTCTTGTGCAGTTCAACCAAAATTGCGGTCACTTTGTGTGCTTGCCAAATAGCAACGGGCAGACATCTCTGTCTACACAAATATCAAACAGCTAGTAAACATATACCCCACCTTGTATTTTTGGTTTAAACATGTCTCTTCCGCTTAGCATCTGTCATGTTTTGCACTGGACAATTTGATACAGTCATGTTTTGCCCTGGACAATTTCATAATGAATTGATTTGCTGGTTCAGAGCAGAAATATAGCGCCTATTCTTCATCAGACCAAGGATATCCATGTTCGCAGTGATGGAAGAGGTGAAATCGATACAACCGAAATTGAGCATCCAATCATTGAATCCTGTCCTGCACCTCCAATGTAGGTCCACCCTGCCAATAAATTCACATGCAAACCACTAGTATTACTATCTAATGACAGTACAAAAAGAGTAGCAAGATAGTAGCAAACCATGTACCTTCATAATGAACAACTCATAGTGCCACCAATTGGATATAAAGGTTTGGAAGAAAACATGCTCCTAATGTTGAACCAGTTGGACTTTTTGTGCAGTTCCACTAAAATCGAGCATCCCTGTTTGCATAGATATTGAAAGTGTGATTACTATAAAAGTGGCACTAGTTGAAGCATAGACTCACAAATATAAGCATTCCAATTTCTTAATGCGAAAAGGTAGCAAGACTGTTTCTAACCACCTGTTTGAAGGAATAAATAAGGCAACAGCGGCTGATGTCAGAAAGGCATATATAGTTCTTTCTGAAAGAATGATTGATTCGTGACCTTTCCTCTTCTTTTAAGCATATTTTGTGTAGTTCAACTAAAATAAAATGCCATCACCGCCTTGACAATTCAGTGACACTGTACAAAAGGAAATGACTTAACATTACATCATGATGTCAGGTATGTAGTCAACAGGCATTAGAGACAAACTTACAGACCTCCTTCGATAACATAATGAACATTAATTTTAACAAAGGTGTGACTATCTTTACCGGGATAATTTGTGTGAACTCTACACCCTCTGTTCCTTAATATAATACCTTATCGCGGTTCAATTTAAAGTACCCAAACGTCTAGTATTTAGAAAAACAGGTAGTAGTTTTCTTGAGCACATATCTGGGAAAGCTTGCCACACTTTATTTATGTCCATACGCTAATGCAACACCATTCGAAATTTCGAATACTACAAATATACACTAATCCAGTGGCTAGTGCAACAGTAGAGTAGTTATTTTATTACAGGGTACAGTACAATGGTTTTACTGAATAGATTTCAATAAACTCTAGCACTGGAAGATTTCTATAAGAATTAACAATACAAAATGTAAAGGTAACACATTTCAGCATTGGTATACTAGTTGTGCATGAGCATTAAACCAAATACAAAAGTCTGAAGGTAACTAGCATTATTAACTAATGACAGTATAAAAAAATTGCAAACCATGTACCTCCAAGGTAAATATCATTTCGAACTCGGGGGGACCTAAAAAGCCAATCTTGATAATCGATCAAACATAAAAACTTGATCGAACGAATCAAGAGAACAGCCGGAGGAGGAGGTGCCCACTCTTGACCTTTCCTCTTGTCTTCATTATTTTTTGTGCAGTTTAACCAAAATAAAATGACATCAACGCCTTGGCATTTTGGTGACACTGTACAAAAAAATTAACTTATCTCATGAAAGTGAGGTATGCAATCTATAAGCATTAACAGTGCAAAAATCTGAAGATAGTAACAAGTTTCATCGTTGGTATACTGGCTGTGCAACAGCATTAGAATGCCTTAGCTGAAAAATCTTTAATACATCCACAATCAACAGCTAACCCTGAAATGGCATTGCTTAAATTTATCGGTGGCATTAGACTGAGTGCGGCATTAGTTAAATGTGGCATCACTTTAGCAGTAGCATTGCTTGACTTGACTGCTGGCGTTATACTAACAACAAAAAAGTGACAATAAGAGCATTGGAGGCCCATTCGGACAGTCGGCGCACTAATACGATGTACCTCCACGGACACATAGAGTGGTGAGGGAGGTATGGTTGCCCAGAGCAACAAATATCCAGGCAGCATATCTGGATTACGTCCCATTTTTGTTCTCTTTAGCCACCTTTTTCCTATGTGAGGACAACAAACCGATCGACCTGGTAATTCCCTATTGCGTTGTCATGCCTTTCTACCCTTTTTCAATCAAGAGACACGAGACTCGTTCCTTAGCTACTGATTTTCCCCTTTTCAACCTAGATGCGGGTTCGATGCCTACTCTCTTGGACAGTACAATCTCCCTTCCTTTCCTTATTCAACCCAGACATGGATTAGTCTGCATGAAGTAGGGTTTCCTTTAATAGTGCAAATTAAGGTTTTCGTCTGCGTGACCAGCAGAGCTGAGGATAGCAAATTGGGAAGATGGTGGAGTGGAAAAAGATCCACATGCAGCGGCCTGGCAGATGGGGCAATAAAACAAGGGTATGGTTCAAAAAGAGGTAGCATACCTGAGGGTCGGCGGGAAGTGGCGTAGTTCGTGGTCGTCGTCCTCCGCACGCACTATGGCAGCGAGCTTGGGGACGGAGGCCATCCCGCGCGGGCGCTAGGTCTGAGAGGACGACCTTGTCGTCAGTGCGTGCCTCGCTCGCCGACGACGAGTGCGTCAACGCTGCACGTCCTTTTCTTCCCCGGCGGATCTGTGACCACCGGTGAGGAGGGGGAGAGAGGCCATCTTTTTTAGATCTGGAGAGAGGGTGATAGTGTGAGAAGCAAGTGGGCAGCCCTTAGCAAGAAAGCTCTGAAGCTCCAGCCTATATATCTTTTTATACTACTAGTACTAGAGGTGGAGTAGTGGTAGAGTAGTTTATATTTTCTCTGCAAACAGTACCAGTTAGTCGTGCTTCAAAACTGAACGACACACCATTAAAAAATAAAGGTCGATAACTAATGCGGCACCTCGGGCCAACGCGGCCAGATCGCATTTTGCACGAGAAATTACACACCATGTTTCGTTGACATGTGGTCCCGTTCCAACATGTCAGTGAGACGACGGCGAGTCCTTTTGTACAATTTCTAAAAGGACGTGTAGGCTGGGGCGCCTTTTCGTGTACCGTGGCAAACTGACAACCGTACACCGACTCTTCGCCTTTCCCTCTCGATTTGGAACTGCCATCGCACGCTCTTCCTCCCTTCTCCATTTTCCTTCACCCTTCCTTCTGCCATTGTTCGATCGTCTTCTCCATGGAGGGAACAAGCCGGAAACGACCCCATTATTCTTGCCCTGATCTGAAAGATGACGTGGTAGGGGAACTCATTGATCGGTGCGACGTCATCACCTCGGCTAGCATGGCAGGTTCGTTCAAGACCATTCTCGACTCAACTAATAACATCATTACAAGGAAATCAAGGGTCCAGGAGCGGTTTGATCTCCCTTATCTTCTTTGCTATAAGCCAGTTCGCATGGGCACAGACGACGGAGGCCTCGCCTTGTGCAAGTTGATGCCGCTTGATAACGATACGTGTGATGTCAAGATGCCATCGCTTCAGGGTAAGGCCTGGGCTGGCGCAAATGGAGATTGGGTTGTTTATATTGGGTACAATTGCGAGTGGGAACTTGTGAATGTGTACACTCGTCAGCGGATTCCACTTCCAAAAATCTCCGAGTGCCCTGAGGCTGAGTACACAGATGATCTATGTACGTTCAAATACGATCATGGTGACTGTCGTGAACGGAAGATAGCAATTTGTTGAGTTCCCAACCGCTCTTGGAATTACAAGAACTATCAAGTTGTTGCTATCTTCGACAAGCTTGTTGCCGTCGTTACTGATTTCACGGCTCGTCCATGGATATTGCTCAAAAATCAGTTTCTGTACACGGATGAGTACTGTGATGCAATTAAATACGAGGATCTTGTGTTTGCTGCCACCACTCGTGGCACTATTTTTGCATGGGATCCTCGTAGTTTCGGTATGTTTGTCTTCCACCGTAATTATAATTGTTTCAGCCACATGCATGAGGGTTAGCAAGTTTCCCTTACTAATTAACCTTCTTGTGTTTCCAAGGTCCTGTGAACATTCCACCACCTATACTTGAAAAAATTTATAACCAAGGGGGAGATGACGATGGTGATGATCACGAGCATGAGGACGAGCAGAACTTATATACTCAGTGGCGCCTGGCAACTAATTCCGATGGATCACCTCTTCTTGTGTGTATACAGTGCACTGAGATTGTTACTACTGAGGGAGCACGTGTTGTCTCCCATGGTCGCCCTCTCCGGAGTATTCGGGATGGATACTAGTGTGCTAGCGCCAACACCTTCTCCCTGGTACAGTATTGATAGTCTTGGAGCAAACTCGCTCTTCCTTGGACCAAACTATCCAATGATGGTTAAAGGCGATCCAGCTGCTGTTGACACAATGTTACTACCATTTATGAGAAGCAATTGTATCTATACCTCGGACATTGCGGTGGTTCCCTACCCTGCTCCTGATATATGCCGCTTCAGCCTGGATGATCAGTCCTGCGTTGCTCTCGATATTGACAATAGCTGGCCCTTCCAGAGCACCTATGGTTCAAAGCAAGCGTTTCCAACGCCAAGGATTGGTTGAGTTGAAGTTCATTTAATTGCTTGTTATTTGTTGTGTGATGAAAACTTTAGTATTTACTAAAAAAATTTGGTGGAAATAATCTATAATCCAACATGTATCATTGTTGTCGTTGTGTGTTGATGACTTGTTGTATGTAATGAATGGTACATTTGCAAATGCGTGTCATAGACTCAATTTATGAATGGTTTTCGAGTCACTTCTTGGAGTGTGAGTACCGTAGTAGTATAGCCAGCATCCGGTTAGTATATGAAGTTGCCACATCACATAGAGCCAACCTAATATTGGAGTACCAGATCTGAGATGCCACGTGTACCAG
The DNA here is from genome assembly GCF_018294505.1 of Triticum aestivum. Classification (NCBI taxonomy): domain Eukaryota; kingdom Viridiplantae; phylum Streptophyta; class Magnoliopsida; order Poales; family Poaceae; genus Triticum; species Triticum aestivum. Next base: position 68,222,845 of record NC_057808.1, on the reverse strand, counting down.
ATGAATGACTCCAAGTTCGACCACGGTGGTGCTAGTTCAAGCCGAGGAACACTGTTGGAGAGACCCCCCTCATAATTTTCCTACATTGGTCGTTTGATTCATAGGATAGAATGCTATAGGATTTTTTTCCTATGTAATCATGTTTTAATTGGCAATCTAGCATCCACTCCAACTTTTGTTTCACTTCCTTTGTTCCTACGAAGAGAGTACTTGCTCTAAATGATGTGCCGCTGCAAGAGCCGCCTATATTAATTAACCATGCTCTAAAAAGGTGGACCAGCTTTGGCTATAGTAGTACTGTACTAGGTTAGTAGGTGACCTTGCGCTTGGCTCTTCTCCTCTTCCGGAAGTCGAACAATAATGATGGTACTATAGTAGTACTTCTGGCAATCTGACACCAAATGAACTACTGCACCTCCACTGCTTGTAAGCAAAAGTTTCTCCTCGTGCTGCGAGCCACCATGCACACGTTGGCGAGGGAGAAGGCGTAGTAAGCAAGCTTGTCGTCGTTCTGCGAGTTGACGGGACACATGAAAGTTATTTATTAGTATTCTCTTCAAAAAGGGCCGACCATGTCCATGGCTACCATCCCGTGCTCTGTCATTGAGTACGTGCACTATTCATGTGCCATCGAGGAGAAAAAAAATATTGCGTAGTACTAGGTGCCATCGAAGTGCACGGCTCACTTACGCACTGCATATCTCCATTTTCTTGCATGACACGCCACCTTGATGCTAGATGTCCCGCGTGTCATGGAGGCATATACTATGATTTTGTAAAATGGAGGCATATAGATGTCCCGCGTGTCGACAAAAGGATGAACAAAGCTCATCTCTTAAATGAAAGAGTGGAAGAACATAGATTCCCGATGACCGAGAAGGAGCTACAAACCTCGGGGTGGAGCGTCTGCACTCATAATATTTTATATTATTCAGCGATATAAAATCAACCAAATCTCTCCATGTTCCTATACCATTCTATAGTATGAGAATAACTTTGGACGTAAGCCATTGATTCACTCTATCCAATGGTCATAGTTGGAAAATCCAAACAAAACCAAGCATTGGATCAACTTTTTTTTCGAGATCAACTCTTTTAGCACTTAGATTGTTGCCGCCTGCCCACCTAGCCCACCTATATATCCGCTCACGTGTGATGACAACAGGAGCTATCCACTCAGATTGTATGTTCAAAAAATAAATGTCGATAACTAATGCGGCACCTCGGGCCAACGCGGCCAGATCGCATTTTGTACGAGAAATTACACACCATGTTTCGTTGACATGTGGTCCCGTTCCAATATGTCAGTGAGACGATGGCGAGTCCTTTTGTACAATTTCCGAAAGGACGTGTAGGCCGGGGCGCCTCTTCGTGTACCGTGGCAAACTGGCAACCGTCCACTGACTCTTCGCCTTTCCCTCTCGATTTGGAACTGCTGTCGCACGCTCTTCCTCCCTCCTCCATTTGCGTTCACCCTTCCTTCTGCCATTGTTCGATCGTCTTCTCCATGGAGGGAACAAGCCAGAAACGACCCCGTTATTCTTGCCCCGATCTGAAAGATGATGTGGTGGGGGAACTCATTGATCGGTGCGACGTCATCACCTGGGCTAGCATGGCAGGTTCGTTCAAGACCATTCTCGACTCAACTAATAACATCATTACAAGGAACCCAAGGGTCCAGGAGCGGTTTGATCTCCCTTATCTTCTTCGTTATAAGCATGTTCGCATGGGCGCGGACGACGGGGGCCTCGCCTTGTGCAAGTTGATGCCGCTTGATAACGATACATGTGATGTCAAGATGCCATCGCTTCAGGTTAAGGCCTGGGCTGGCGCAAATGGAGATTGGGTTGTTTATATTGGTTACAATTGCGAGTGGGAACTTGTGAATGTGTACACTCGTCAGCGGATTCCACTTCCAAAATCTCCGAGTGCCCTGAGGTTGAGCACACAGATGATCTACGTACGTTCGAATACGATCATGGTGACTGTCGTCTACGGAAGATAGCAATTTGTCGAGTTCCCAACCGCTCTTGGAATTACAAGAACTATCAAGTTGTTGCTATCTTCGACAAGCTTGTTGCCGTCCTTCATGGTTCGACTGGATGGATATTGCTCAAAAATCAGTTTCTATACACGGATGTGTATTGTGATGCAATTCAATATGAGGGTCTTGTGTTTGCTGCCACCACTCGTGGCACTGTTTTTGCATGTGATCCTCGTAGTTTCGGTACGTTTGTCTTCCACCGTAATTATAATTGTTTCATCCACATTCATGCAAGTTAGCAAGTTTCCCTTCTCTACTAATTAACCTTCTTCTTGTGTTTCCAAGGTCCTGTGAACATTCCACCACCTATACCTGAAATTTTTTATAACCAAGGGGGAGATGACGATGGTGATGATCATGAGCATGAGGACGAGCAGGGCCCATATGCTCACTGGCGGCTGGCAACTAATTCCGATGGATCACCCCTTCTTGTCTGTATACAGCCCACTGCTGATGTTACTACTGAGGGAGGAGGTGTTGTCTCCCATGGTCGCACTCTCCGGACCTATTCCAACACCCGTTGCATGGTATTCGGGATGGATACTAGTTTGCCAGCGCCAACACCTTCTCCCTGGTACAGTATTGATAGTCTTGGAGCAAACTCGCTCTTCCTTGGACAAAACTATCCAATGATGGTGAAAGGCGATCCAACTGCTGTTGACACAACGTTACTACCATTTATGAGAAGCAACTGTATCTATACGTCAGACATTGCGGTGGTTCCCTACCCTGGTCGTGATATAGTAGGCCGCTTCAGCCTGGATGATCAGTCCTGCGTTGGTCTCGAGATTGACAGTAGCTGGCTCTGCCCAGAGAATCGCTTGTGGTTCAAAGCAAGCATTTCCAACGCCGAGGATTGGTTGAGTTGAAGTTCATTTCATTGCTTGTTATTTGTTGTGTGATGAAAATTTTAGTATTTATAATGTATCCTCGTTGTCGTTGTGGGTTGATGACCTGTTGTATGTAATAAAATGATATGCCTATGATAAACTTACTAAATTTATGAATGGCTTTCGAGTCGCTTCTCTGAGTGGGTGCTGCGACGAGGCAAAAAAATATTTTCCGAATACATAATTGTACGTGCATTACAACAGGTTATCGGATGAGGCCAATCAACAATAGTACACTATTTGTACTAGCTTCACATGATGCACTATCTCTATGTCTACGTACGTAATACAACAAGTTTTAAACTTGAGACCAGCCACCCATCCTCACAAAGAACACTTTTTAACCTAGCACAGACTCCAGGAAATTTGGCCACAGTGTGAGGTGGGCCATATGTTAATGTGTTCACTGTACGTAACTAGCACCTCGAATCCTCGATACTACTACTATAAGTAGTAGGAGTAGTAGGGTGGCATGGGCCAGAGCAAGCATTCACGTCCAGGAGTACGGCACACGCCACCAGCACAACTTCCATCTGACAACATATTTATTGGAGTCCGTGCTACAACAATCTCTTCAACCTCGTCGTTTCTCTAACTCAGCCATCGCGCGGCGGGCGAGGTGGGGGTTTGCCGATAGTCGGTTTCCTCAACTGCGGTCCCACTTGTAAGGCCAACTCCAACGCACGACCCCAAACGGACCTCCGTTTTGCCCGAATTCTGTCCGTTTGGGTAGGGCAATGGGGTCGTGTCCGGGCCATTTCTCGGATGCGGTGGCCGTGCGCCGAACGCGCGAACGCATCCCGGCCGCGTACATTTTTCTTTGCAAACACATATCTTTTTTTCATCATTGATTTTTTGGTACATGGAAATACATCACCAAAATTTTGACTAGAAAAGCAAGACCAAAGAAAACAAGAACCACAAGAATACATTTTAGAAGATATCCAACTTCCATAACTACTCCTTTAAGTTGGATTAGTGCCTTCTCGATGCGTTTATTGTTGATATGCGGAGGCTCGATCTTGCGTGCTTCTTTCTTCTTCGAGTGTAAAGAAGTAGACGTGTCTAGCCTCTATCCTATCAACAAGTGCACTAGTCTCATCTCTAGCCTCTATGCTAGCTAAAAGTGCTAGAACATCTACTAAATTGCGCTCTATCAATATATCGTTGTACTCTTCTTCCCAATACCAAAACTTGCATCCATTCTACACAATAAAATTTTAAGTTACCACAACTAGTCTAATCCGAGAGCACAACCGAAGATTTGGTCGAGTACTTCCTCCTTTTGCCGACACGTGGGACATCCAGCATCCAGGTCGTGTCATGCAAGAAAATAGAGTGGTAGTTGAAGCCACGTGATGTGCATCTTGGGTTAAACTGTAAATAGAATCTTACTACTCTTGAGTAACTCCAAAAGCGGCCACCAAAGATCTTTATTGGATTTGTTTTTCATCACCAGCACGTCGAGGTGAAAGATGTGCAGGTTCAGTGGGTCCTCTTGCGTTTTCACTCACATGTGGGACCGCATATGAGCAAACAGACGATGGGCTCCGCGCGTCTGCTGGCTAGCTGAGAAGAGAGATAGAGGAGGGCTGAGCACGGACTCCAGGAAATTTGTTCTACGTAACCAGCACCTCGATATAGTGGGGTGGCATGGGCCATAACTAGCATTCATGTCTAGCAGTACGGCACATGCCACCCACACGAGTCCCATACGACACCAATTTTCTTGGAGTCCATGCTACAACCATCTCTTCTCCCTCCTGTTTTCTCAGCCATCATGCGGTGGGCGGGGTGGGGGTTTGCCGATAGTCGGTTTGCTCAACTACGGTCCCACTTGTAAGTGAAAATGCAACACAGCACGCATTCCCCCTTGAGCAGCGTGCCGGACTAACCGTGTGGGGGTGCGACGCGAACACGGCAGGCTTTTCCTTTTGAAATTGTAACTTGTAAAATTTGGTTCTGCTCCATGGCGCGACCGATAGATAGAAATAACGATTTTCCCTAGAGTAATGAGAAGTTTGGTTCTGGCGCGGTTCATGCATGGGGTACGTGCGAAAATTATGAAGTTGATGCAAAAGGTAAGATAATTACTAGTAGTACCATATACTACTACATGGATTTGACGGAAAGATAAAGATACATACGGATCCATCAACGACATCCTCACGCCCTAGTGCATCGGGTTACCAACCGACGTGTGAGGAGCAGCGGCATTGGCGGCAAGCTCAACGTGCTTCTGAACAATGCCATCCAAGGTTGCCCTGCGGTCCAAGAAGGCCAGCGTCCTATCGTCCTCCTCTTGCATGTAGTAGTCCTTGTTGACGATTTGCGCGTAGACGTGGGTGATTATGTCGATGGTGTCTTGCTGCGCCAGGCGCTGCGCGGCGAGCGCGACCTCGAGGTGGACATTCTCCTGCGCGACAGCGGGTAGTCGCAGGGCCACCAGTGCGTCGAAGAGGTTGTCACCATAGAGGCCGTTGAGGGTGGCAGGCATCATAGAGCATGGGCGCGTGGGATGGAGGCGTACGTCAAGGTCGTCCACGAGCTTCTTGACGATGGTGAACTTGTCGAGGAAGCCGACGAGGACCTCGTCGAACAAGGAGACGAAGCTGACGTCCAAGCGGCCCCTCGCCCTGGCGGCCTCAAGCACTACCTGGAGACGTTCCTCGGTGCCGGGCCGCAGGCCGACGTCATGGACCATCTGGCACAGCCGGCTGATGCTCGCGCTCATCGCCTCCATGGGTCTAGCTTCTAGTCAACTGATCTTGCGATTGGAGTGATCACTCTTGCCCTTGGGTGCGTAGGTGTGTAGGATTTCGTAGATTGGACTGGCGGGAGCCTTTATATGAGAAATGCAGACTGCGTTGAATTCACGTGTGTGTTGGCCATCTACTCCTCGCCCCTCTACTGCACCTGCCTTTGGCTGTATGACAGGTTGGCCATCCACCCATTGGGCCCACGTGTCATACACCCAAAGGCAGGTGCAGTAAGTTAATGAAGTTGCGTCCCCCTCCGTGCCGGTGCAGTATAGTCATCTCACCGGACCTCTAGTTGGGGCCAAACGAGAGAACTTTGATGTTTACTGGTTTATTGGTCCCCTTTGCATTTTGCGCCAAGTTTTGACCTTTGATTTAACTAATAAAATGTTAATGCATGTAACAAAAAATGTTGTGTAAGTCACCTTACGAAAACCAAATAATCCCAAAACACTTAGGCACGGTACATTAACTCCCACCTCGTTTCTTAATTCACGACATATCAACCAATGAGAGATGTGGGCCGTGCATGCTTTCAATGACTTGAGACTACCAAACATCACATGCGGTGGTTAGTTCATTGCATGTAATCCTATTAAGTAGCAAAATGACATTAAGTTATCTCGCCGATAGGAATAAAACAATACACCATGTATTTATTTACAGAGGGAGTAGTACATTTTTTGTGACATGCATTACTAGATATTGCTAGTCAAATACTAAATCCAGATGGACGTGGTAGTACTACTAAATCCGGACGGTGGTGCTAGTATTCCAAAATCTTGATCGAGAAGAGTAAGCATTGCCTGGTGAGGAACTTGGATACCATGAGGCGGGCCTTGGAAAGTTTTTGAATAAGTTAGTAGTAGTACTACCAATGTAGTAGCACTGTACTACCTGTTGGTCAAATTATTACGTGCTGCTCCTCACAGTGAAGTGACAAGACCCTACACCGGAGATGACACCTGAGTATAGGCGCCGTGTTCGGCATACCATAGTCAGCCTCACCGTCTGCACTCACTATCATCATGGCTTTATACCTAGCCTGCTTACAACTAGCCGTGTTCGACATAATTTCCCGTGCGTAGATGCCCGTGCATTGCACGGAACACCAAGATTGGGGGGGTGGACGACGCCGGCAGCGGCCATCGCGCCAGATTTTTCCATGGCCTTCTAGATGTGGTGGGGAGGAGATAAGGCTGATTGTGAGAGACAAGGAGTTGTTTGTAAATAGGGAACAAGTGCGGGCATCTTTTTGCAAAACTGGAGAAGTTTGGTTTGTATGCGTCAGATCTAGATCCGACGGCTATTGGTGAAAGATGGCAGGCACAACATCAACACCAACTCAGGACCTATTTGATTCGTAGGATTTTGAAAACGCAGGAATAGGACACGACAATATTACAAGTTTCAAACTGATATTACAAATGTTAGGAGTAATGCTGCACCTACGAAGATGGAATTACTAGGAAGTTTACGTAAGAACATTCGTTACTTTAGGTGGATGCAGCATTATCGTACAAACTAAAATCCACCGCCCTGACAAGTCACTAATGGGCAAATAAGTTTTTGAGTCTCTCGCCACTTGATGTTTCAAAAACAAATTCAGCTTCTACGGAGACTTTGTCATTTAGGCTTAGACGCTTGCGGTGATCAGCACGCTATTCATTGTTGCGCCAGAGAACGCCAAAGCTCATTACCTTGAGCACACTTGCCTCCAGAATAAAGAACCTAGCCAATTTAATCTCATATGTGTTGCCTCGGTAGTCGATCAAATCAATTTCTGTAAGATGGAGATCAAGGCATTCGATGAGATTGTTATAGTGCAGCACATTTTTCACTTTCGGGTCTTTTTTTATCTGCAAAAGAAGAGAACATATTAGAGCAGCTGGCTGTGTAAGATTGTCGTGTCATCAAGAGGTACCAATATCATTCGCTCATACAATAGGGTTGGCTGGCTAGTGATATTTTTTCACTCTCTCTCTCTCTCTCTCTCTATCTCTTTCCTCTCATTTACCTAGGAGTACGTGAAGAGCATGGGCATTTGTTGCCTTCCACTATGTGGCCGATGCCATATTTCGCAAAAGTATGCCACATAATACGCATCAATGTCAAATCAAAAGATTTTGGCACCGCTCTCGCGATGTGAGAGAGTTGGCACCGCTGTGCACACAGACCCACATGTATAAACAAATCAATCAAACCAACTACACCAGCCTCTCACTCTCCCAAACAAGTGTTTTTTTATTGCCTCAGTCCTCTCTCTCTCCCACGCAAGTGTTTTTTCATTGCGTGAGTTAATTTGGCACCGGAGCAAAGTAGGTGATCCAGATTGGGGCACCAGGTGAGCAATGGAGGGGCATCGATGCCAAATGCATCACAAGTGAATTCGGCACGTGTTTTGGCCTACATAGTGGAGGGCCGTTATATCCCACTTTTGTACTACCTCTTATTTAGTATAATATTTTGACCATAGATTTACGTAAGAAAAATGCCAATGCATGTCACAAAAAATTACACCATTTGAAATTATGTTCAAATACGAATCCAACGATATAGTTCTTAGTGACATGCATTAACATTTTGTCAGTTAAATCTATGGTCAAATTTTGATACTACAAAATAGGAAGAGTAAACCAGGACGGAGGTAGTACTTGCTCTTAGGGTAACCATAGAGTTACTGGAGTAGTCTAAGTTACTTTCCACTATGACTAGCCTAGGCTACGATAGTAGTACAACAAAAAACGATGCAGGTGATCACGTGAGAAAAAAATACTAAAAACATTTCTTTCGGTGCAGTGCGTAGATGCAGTTTTGAACACTACACTTGTCATCGTAATTTAGGAAAATTACGAAAAAATTGAGCTACGTTGTGATTACCGTTTACTAATAGGAAAGAAGTTTCACCTCGATGAGTAGCTTCTCTGTGCACGGAAAGCATGTAAGGAATCCAACAACTTGATCCAGATTGGGGCCGATAGATTTTATTGCCAAGATCTTCACTGTGCGCATAGACTGGGTCAAGCTTGTGGGAATCATTTTCTGGAAGACGGTCGCAAATACATCAAGAAGAAATTTAAAAATGTGAATTTCAAGAAGACGGAGAAGAAGATGAGTGCTGTACCTGAATGATTACGGATCCAATAAAGAGTTCAGAGAATTTGGCAGACGAGTGCACCAACGCTGTCAATTTCGGCGCGTCAATGACCCTAATTTTTGTTGGACCTTCTAGATCTGATACAAGCAATCTCTCAAGGAAAGGTGCATTCTCAATGACCATAACGTGGAACAGCTGGAGTGATCTCTTCCCAATTAATGTCTTGTTGCGGGGCCAGCAAGACATATAAATCCATCGGAGATTCGTCGAGGCGATGTGGAGGCTAATGAACCCGTGGATCTACTCAAGACGAAGGTACTCGAGCGTAGTACAGCTGCGCAGCAGGTGCTCCATAGCCTTCTTCGAGATGACAACGTCGAAGAGGTCAAGCTGCTTGAGTTGAGGGATAAGAAGGGCGGGCGCGGCATTAATCTGGGGAAGATAGCAGGAGCTGAAGCTGGCGCGGCACAGCGTTGGCGCGAGGCGGAGCGCGGACGGCGGCAGAGAGCGACATCGTCCAGCTTCAAAGCTGAGCTCCTCGAGTTGATCTAGGGCGGGGGATAAGAACCACTCGTCGAACTTGGGTTGGACCTTGCAGTTGGTACTGAACATGTGAATGTCAAGGCGTCTGGCTGGCCCAGGGTGCGATGAAAGGATCTTGGAGACTGTGGCCATGCGTTTGCAATCCCCGTCGCAGAGTCAGCTGTCGATGGTGAGGTAGAGGGGGACGCGGCGCCAGAGGGGGCGCCACCGCCGGGAGAGCAGGGCGGTCAGCACGGCAGATTTGGTGGGGAGGAGGCCGATGATGACGAGCAGCCTGTCGTCGGGGAGGCTGCTGATGAAGTCCAGGCTCGCCATATGCGGTTTTGGCTCGACCCGCCTCCGCTTGTTGGCTGCCTCGCCGTCCATCTCAACCGGCGGCGACGTCGGTGTACATGTGTGCTGGTGTGTGTTGTGTGCTGGGTGTGCGCGAGTGCGTCCTTCGGTGCATGCCACCGCGCAGTGGTGAATTGTGCGCGAGTGCGTCCTTCACGCAGAAGAAGTGTGTCCTCAATGCGCCTTCCATTTACTAGCATGCGGGGTGCGACCCTGAGTGGTTTCAACTTTGTTTACTTCACCACGTGTCAGATAGGCCTCTAGTTTACTTATTTTCACCCACTGCCACATGGGCCAGCACACGAAGATACAGAACACGAGCTGACAAGGCAGCATGTGGACTGGTTGACCGGTCAACTAAATCAATATATAGAGCTATACACTGACACAGTGAGCGTATAATCCGTCGGCATAGAGTGTTCGAGTGAGAGGGGAGGCCCGTGAGAGATAGCAGAGAGAGAAAGAGCTACTCCCTCCGTTCGATAATGTAGTTCCAACATTTTTTTGAAAGTCAAACTTTTGAAACTTTGACCAAGTTTATAAAGAAATTACTTATATCTACAATACCAAAGATAAATGATAGTATGAAGTAAGTACATGTTGTGATGAATCTAATGATCGTTCCAGATATAAATGTTTTTCTCCACATATACCTGGTCAAACTTTTCTGAGGTTTGACTTTTCAAAACATCCATATGCTTATGGACGTGAGAGAGTCCCTAACTAGAGAGAGAGTGTGTGTGAAATAGAAAGAGTGAGTGAAAAAAGTGTGTGCGTGTGTGAAAGAGACATGTACAACACTCGATAAAAGTCAAGAAAAAACGTGTGTTTCTTATGCAAACATATCACACATGCATCTTCGACAACGGAAGCAAGGTGAGGAGATAGTGTGTGGTTGTTTGCAACCGAGAGAGCAAGACCCCTAGCACGTGGCCAAGAGGGGTCTGACAAACAAGGGAGAGAGGTCGAGAGAGACGTACAAAGAAAATGCGGACATGGGGAGGAGAGAGTGTATGTTTGTCATAGAGAGATCCCCTGGAGATCGTGATGGGACTACATGGGTGGGAGATCGAGTGACAAGGTGTGTGCGCGATAGAAGATACCCTGAGAGATATCGAGATAGACGTATGGATGGAAGGAGACAATACGTGTGTTCCTGATGGCTAGTGAGAGATAATCATACTTAGCGGGGGAGTGCTTGCGCCTATGATGGAGTGAGGGATTATGGTACTTATTAGGGGGGTGCGTGTCACATAGAGAGAGAACAAGGGCGGAGAGTGTTGGATGGGTCTATATGTATAGCGCGAGCGAGACATGTGTATGTGTGAACCAGGGAGATATAAAGTTTGAGAGAGATTGAGGAGCCCCAATAAGGTTGAGTGGTGCATCAGATAGCTGAGAGGGGGAAAGAGATATTCCATCCGCTCGATAGTGCAGTGCATGTAAATTTTTTAGAAATCAAACTTTGGAAACTTTGACCAGGTTTACGCAAATGTTATTTATATCCACAATACCAAAGATACATCATACGAAACTACATCTCATGGTGAATCTAATGGTATATGTTTGCCGTTCTAGATGTAATTGTTTTTCTCCACGTACATGGTCAAACTTTGTGATGTTTGACTTTTCAATAAATCAATATGCTATGGACCGAGGACAGTGCCTAAGCTGAGAGAGATCAAGTGCGTGTGAAGGAGAATGAGTAAGTGTGCAAAAAGAGTATGTGTGTGAAAGAGAAAGTGACAACAAACGATAAATTAAAGAGAGTGTGTTTTTTCGTTTCTTAGGCGAACATCTCACGCATGCATCTCCGAGATAGAAAAGCGAGGCGAGGAGATACACGAAGATAGCTACTGTGTGATTGTTTGCAACGGAGAGAGACACCCCTATAGCACATGTCCAATAGAGGTCTGGCCAACAAGGAACAAAGGTCGAGAGGGACACATGGAGAACATGGACGCATGGGGAGGGCGAGAGGGTGTGTTTGTGATAGAGAGATCCCCTCGAGATCGTGAGGGGACTATATGGGTGGGAGATCGAGGAAGGTGCGTGCGTGATAGAAAGATGCCCCGAGAGAAATCGAGATAGACCATGCACATCTTTGTGATGGAGACTAAGATTAGCTAGTCATATACAGATAGGAGGGACTGTGTGTGCCTACAATTGAGTGAGAGACCATCATACTTGGCTTGCTAGGCATGAGATTGTGTGTGTGTGCGTGTGAGATGGAGAGAGAGCGAGGGAGAGAGATAGAGTTTTAGATGGGCCTATCGAGTGCGAGTGAGATATGCATGTGTATGTGTGACCCAGGTAGATGGAGAGTTTGAGAGAGAGGGGGAGAGCTCCGAGACGACAGAGTGGTGCGTGAGAGAGTTACGGGCAACGAGCCAAGGAATTTGTGTGCGTACGATGAGTGCACCCAAGATATCTAGCTTGGACTAGAGAATCATACATAGTGTGCGAGAGAGACCTATAGATGGAGTATATATGC